>NC_042306.1:7945968-8055968 GCF_901000725.2 Takifugu rubripes
GTCTGGTCCTGCAGCTTTGCTCTTGAATAGCTTCTTTCAAGGACAGAGCAAGGTGCTGATTGTAGAGGAGGGGGGGGGGGGGGGGGGGGGGGGGGCAGCAGCTGTGGTGGGGGAAGGTGCGAATGGTGAGGCCTTTGAAGGTGGATGCTGGAGCAGAGGGGGCTATCAGGACTGCCTTCATTGATTTCAAAGCGACAGTGGAAGTCGATGAGGTCGTTCGGGAGCCACTGGTGGTGAGCAGAGTGGGGGCTTGTTGGTTAACAGAGAGCCATTGCAGGGGAGTTGTTGTTGCGGTTTCTAAACTCTCTTTCTGCCACCATCTCTTAAAGCCTTCTTCCTTTCCCACCTCAGCTGTCTCAGCCTGGATGTGGTTTGTTGTAGTTGGAACTCATCCTGGTGCATGATGGTGCACAACAGGCCTCACAGGAGCAAGAAGTATGATGTAACAACCTTTTTCCTCCCAAACTGGTGAAGTAGTCCTGAAAACAGTCCAAGCACACCTTCAACACCTTCAGGTACCTTCACAGCTCCATTTATTGAGAGGAAGAGATGAACAACCGGCGTTAAATGATCATTACGGTTGAAAGATTTCAGAAAGTATTGGAATGAAATGAAGAACATGTGTCTAAACAGACAGAATCTATTGGAAATTATTGGACTGTACAACTGAAGCATATCAATATCTGTTTTTAGTAAATTAAACATGTTCATTGTTGGGTAGCGTGGTTATACTTTAGTGATCTTTCAATGAAATGTCTTTCAGTTCATTCTAATATCTCCTGAAATATCTGGAAATTTATTTTGAAATGTAGAGGTGGGAGGCAGGTTGGAGACTCCTTCCGTGCTGCATGAGCTCTAAAACCTGATGGAAACATCTAAAACAAACTGTTCCTCTTCAGGTATTGATCCAGTATTGAGTCAGGAAAAAATAACCTGTGACTAAAGAAAAATTCATCTGGCTTGGAACAGATCTGCAAATCAAGGGAAAAATATCCTACAGAAAGTTACGACTGGGTCTGAGACATTGGTGGACTTAGATTTGCTAATTAAAGAGGTCGTCTCACAAAAGTCTGTAAGTTCAAAGGAATTTAAGGGCTCCTTAAGGGCCTCCAGATGTTTCCAGAGTCAAAATATCTGATGATTGTCTTATTTGTGAGGAATCTGAGAGAATAAGAAATATGTGGCTCCACTAAGACCAGTTGAGGTTGGTCTTGCTTTCTTCAATTAGAGAAGAATAACGGGCTCTTCTGCCTCAGGGAGGGTCTTTTTTTTTATATCTATTCCTTGGTAGCCTTCAAGGAACAAACCTCCTCTGTTTCTTTTTCTTTATCATGGGGCAGTTTTATGTTTAACGATGAGGCACAAACTACCACCAGCGGGAGGCGCCATTGAGCAACCAGCCTGGTGCTGGCTGAAAAACCGGGAAGAAGAACGAAACGGAAAGGGAGAAATTGAAGCATCCCCGATTGCGTGTTTAACTTTTTTGTTTTTGAAATTTGAGGAATTTAACCCCATTTGCAGCGTTCCATCTTAGTAATTACAACCGACTACTGCTCCATGATGTTCAACAGGCAGATGAGCTTGTGGATGGGTGACGTATGTTCAATTCTTCTTGTTCGCTGTGTAAATGCTAACTTAGCCTAGCTTGTTCCACGCCTTTGGTTTGCAGTTAAAAACACATTAACGCAACAGCCGGGCTCTACCATGTCATTGATACCAGTTAACAAACAGTTCAGACTGGTGATCATACAACTAGGGGACCCACACAAAGCTCTTTTATACGCTTACAAACTCTGTTAGCCATTAGCCTTGAGCACATTTCGTCCATTATTTAGAACCGTGAAGTTCAACACGAAATTGGATTGGAGCGAACCTTCTGTCTGTGTCCGTTTCCACGCTTCAAAGACGCTTCAATGTTTTTATTGAAGTGAAAATTACTAAAAGTACACTCCAATCCAGGAGCCTCCACTCCTGTGGCTGTTTAAGTTCCTTGATACACTGCAGTTTACGTATCTTGATGAAAAACGTATCTGTCTGTTTTTTAAATAAATAAAGCGACAGTTGTTGTTGGGCTGGTCTGCTCGTGTTTATTGAAGAGCATTTTTCCATCAGTAAAATGTCTTCTTGCCTGTGTTTAGTTGGACCCATACATGGAAGAAGATTTCATTAAGCAGGCCTTTAGTGCCATGGGAGAATCACCAACTGGAGTCAAAATCATCACCCACAAGATCACTGGGTAGGTGCTAACCCTTCAAACACAACTTAGTTCTAAGTAGACAGTTTTGGCACCGTCGCCAAATAGACACATTCATTCTAATATGTGCTTACACAAAGTGTCCAACACTCTTACAGAGGTGGGTATGAAGGCAAATGTAGCTGTTTTTTTCCAATCACTAATGTGTTGATTGTCTCTTTGTGCAGTGGTTCAGCAGGATACTGTTTTGTGGAGCTGGCTGATGAAGCAAGTGTTGAACGCTGTGTCCAAAGACTCAACGGAAAACTAGTCCCTGGATCAAACCCGGTTAGTTCTATAATGTAACTTCAACCCATTCCCCCATATCTTTAACATAATCTTCCAACATTGTGGTTGCTATCTATTTACATTTTAATGTTGACCTATAAAATGTAAATGATTAATTTGATAGTGCATATGGTAGGATCACCAGTCTTGCGTGATCTTAATGACAATAAAACTGTAAAGAGAATTTCATTTTTGTTATTTTGCTGCTTTGTTCTTGTTTGTTGGAACATTGAAGCCGATTAGCTGTGCGGAATTCTGACTCCCAAAAATCCGTCAACTTAACTGGCTAGTTTAACGTTACACCTCAGTCAAATTTAAATTTGCCTTAGATGTGGTGCAGATGTGAACTAGTCCATACTATGCGAAACTAATATAAAATGAAGATACATAACAGACCGGTACATAAATCTGCTTTTTCTGCTTTTATACTGATCATACAACCTAAATGTAACTTTTAAATTCCACTTATGTGTCATACGTTCCAAAAAACACTCATTTCAACACTACTCTGATTAAAGTGTGCTCATCTGACGTTGCATACAATGTGTGTGCATCTGACATTAAAATATTTTTAAATATTAAATTTGAAAATTACTATTTATATTGTATACCCATGTTTGATTGTTCATTGTATGATGAAATTTTAAATGTCCTGTTAAAATGAATTGTTAAAATGTTAATGAGAATAAGTAAGCTGTTAGGAAATTGCTTTAGTGCTGTACTAAAGATGATATATTTTCTCATGGTTTGTAATATAAAAGGAATAAGCAGAGATATTGAAAAGCTGCTGGTGTAAATAGATCTCAGTTACCAGATTGTTTAAAATTATGACATCATATTTGTGAGCTTTTGCTGCTTGCTACTGAATTTGAAACAGTGTTATTCCTGTGATCTGGCCAAGCTGTCGGGCCCCCCTGTGCACCAGCCTGTACCTGCTGCTGCTATTGTGGCTGACAGGCTTCTTGTACGTGTATGCACTTTGTTTGAAGCTGGTGAATAGAGTCTGGTAGGAACTAACTGAGGAATGGGCTAAAGGCTGTTCTGGTTGGAGGAGGTATGTAAACTCAATAATGACCATAATAACGCCACTCTTCATTTGCAGCAATATTAGTGCTATACTACACAGCTTGAGTGTTTGTGGTTGACTTACTGAGATTTGTTTCTTTCTCCCTGCACAGCCAAGAAAGTTTAAGCTCAACTATGCCACCTATGGTAAACGGCCAGAAGCAGGGTAAGCTTGTTTCTGTTCCTGCCTTTTACTCATCTTTCAGGCTCTTTTTAATAGAAAGAAGCAGTCTGGTAAACATCCATGTAGAAAGAAAATTGACTTTAATGTAATTTAAACTATTTTTCTGAAAGGTGTTGTCCTTTGAATTGATTTCGGTTTACTTGTAACTTGATTAAAGTCATGTTTTTTTACAGGCCCGAGTTCTCCGTGTTTGTTGGTGACTTGGCCTCTGATGTGCAGGACTTCCAGCTGCAGCAAGTTTTCAAGAATTACCCTTCCTGCAAGGGAGCCAAAGTGGTCACTGACCAGTATGGATATTCCAGGTATGGTAGCGGCACACAGTTCGACCAGGCTGACATATTCTCTGTGCTCAGTACTACTGTTTTCAAGTACATTCTGGTTGGCATATGAATTTTAAGCAATGTGCTGTAATCTACATATATGTCATGCTTTCTTTGCTGTAATTCTTTTCTTTAGATAGAACTGCTGTGGACGTTGGCCAGCAGCAGTATATCTTGTATTGTCGCTAGAAGCTGAACAAATGTTTTCTTACCATTTTATGCTAAAACTATTGTTTTCCCCATATAGGCTAAGCAAGAGCAACTCACAATTCAAGTGATGCTACCTCATGTTAAAAGTAAAACAACAAGTTTCAGTTCTACCATAATAATACCCATTATATTTCCTCTTTAAGTGGATGTTAAATGCCAAGTATGGAGCGCTGAGTGGTGTAGAGAGGGGTTGTAACTGCCGTTTGACTTGCAGAGGCTACGGCTTTGTCAAGTTTGGAGAGGAGAGCGAGCAGAAGAAGGCCATCGAGGAGTGCCAGGGGACCATGTTGAGCGGAAAGCCCCTCAGACTCAGTGTCGCTGTAGCCAAGAGGTAAGATGCAGCTGAGCGTCTTTGTGCCAGGTGATTGGTTACTTGCCTTCATTAGGACGCAGCAAACACTTCCCGTCTGTCATGTGTCTGTGTTGGATAAATAATAGCTTTCATAAGAAGCTGCCACTGTCATTCTTTGGCTTAATTCACAGGAAGTGTTGAAAGAATGTGAATATCTTTGTTGTGTTTCAGCCAGAAGATCAGCAGCTACCAGGGGGGGCAGGGCCAGAACTACAGCAGCTATAACCAGTCCCAGTCCAACTACTATGGCAGTAATAACAGTGTGGCTCAGGGGGGCTACTACTCTCAGTGGGGAGGTTATGATCAATATAGTGGCTACAACTCATCCTACAACAACACTTACAATACCGGCTACAACACTGGCTATAACAGTGGCTACAACTATAATTATGGGTACGGATACCCCCCACCCGGACACATGCCTCCCCCTCCCATTGGGATGCCACCTACGTCCACTGACATGTCTGGAGCTGTTGAGGTGAGAACCAGGACTCCTGCAGAGTTTAACATTTGTGCAGGTTCTTCCTGAAAACAGTTACTATTTGATGTCATTCCCAGCAGAACCATGAAGAAACTGGGGCCGTAGAAGAGGAAACCGCTGACGGTATAAGCAGATTTGTTCTTCACAGTGAACTGAATATCTTTAGGTTGGGAATAAAAGGTGTAAACAATATAATTATATGTAGAAATAACAATTGACAGCTTTTAAGTGAGAACTGTAATAAGTCCAGATGTGTGCAGATGTTTAGATGTCAAATGATGGAATTAAGTTAGTTGTCAGGTTAATCATTCAAGAACACAAATATATAAAAATATACAGTATTTAATGATTGATACATTAGGCTCCTTCTACCTTTTTACCAATCTTTTACAACCTGTGAAGGTATTGAACCAGTTATTGATGTGTTTTACAGAATCCATCCCTGAGTGTGACGTGGAGCAGTGGAACAAAGATTATATGGAACGCAGTGAGGAATTCTATGATGCCCTGATGAACAGTCACTGGGAACCTCTGGACACTGTAGACGCTCCCATCCCCTCCATGTCCTGATGACTCTTCCTCCGCCGCTCAGTGTCTCGTTTTTAAAGTTGTGCTTTCTGTCACACGTTCACCTTCAAACCGGCATCTGCTCGTTTTTCATAGTCACCTTGTTGGTAATGGAACACAAATGTGGAGTTGCAGTCGAGTGTGTCCTGGGGTGCAGGACGTGGCGCTGACGCCCAGGTGGTGAACAGTCTTTATCGTATTACGAACGTGCCACCAAGTCGAGGCTGAAGCCGGAGCCGAACAGTCAAAGTCTGCCTTATTGAGGAACTCCACCAACTGGGATGTTCGCATCAGAAACACTTTGTAAATGGAGAATTTTGTCCTTTTTTCATTTTTGTTGGATTGATCTCTATTTTATAGATTTAGTCACCAAGAATTTAAGAGGAGTTGAATAATTTACTGAATCCACACATTAACTGCAAATTCTTATTTACATGACTTGTAGGATCCAGACAGGAGCCGGAACATCCCAGGACCTTCTGAGCATTCTGACGCTGCATGTTTTCATTTTATCTGCAGTCTGCTTTTGTTAACGGCAGAACCGATCTTTGTATATATTTTAACCAATAAAACAGATTTAAAAGGGAACGTCAAAGGAATTCTCAGATACAGTCAGTGTTTGAGATATTTTTAGAAATGACTCAAAAATGAAAAGAACTCAAAAATGCATCTATCTGCTGAACCAACACTGATATTCAAAGGCCAAAATGGCTACACGATAGCATATATAAGAATGAGGAAACACATTGATAGACCGACTGATGTATTATGTTTGTTTCTTTGAATTTTGATGATTCTTTCCTATAATAATAATCAAAGCCCAAATGTAGCTCAGCTCCTGCTGGTCAGCAGAAGGAAGCCTGAGGTGCTCCTGAACCTTGGTAGATGATGCCCTGACCTTTGACCTGGCTAAACACGGCTCCAATCATCACGGCCTGGAACCGTCGCACTGGAGCTCCAGCAGTTTGGGTTCTCGGCATCTCCCCTCCTCCAGACTTTGGGAGCCACATTTCCAGAAAATATGTCGTGTTTACAGTCTTTAGACCAGCCGGTCCTTTTTGTCCTCGGCCCAGGTGATGTCTCTGCTTTAGGAGGATCTTCAAGTTCTCGAGCTTGTCCTGTATCTGTGTATGATGGCTCCTGAAGCTCTGATGAGCTGCAGTGGGTCTCCCCCGTGGAAAGAGCCACAACAGATGTGATCTACTGAGCCTGGCTGAGACTGGAGTTTTGAGTTGAATTTCATTAGTTAGAAACTGGTCTATCATCATCCACCTTGTGCTTTAAGGTAAAGGTCAAACTGCCTGGTATTTCTGCCACTGCCAGACTCTCAGTTGAGCTCCCCACCCCCACATAGAATCAAGCTAATCTGTGAGTTATACTTTTTTAATTGAATTACAGAAATAAATCAACTTGAACCGTACTGGATAGGAAGACAAAGATTGAGGTTTGAAAGTAAAGGTCACAATCAAGGCAGGAAACTAATCCAAACAAGTGATTTTCAAGTCAACACTGATGACTACAAACTATCACAGATCAATCAGGATGGACTGGAACTGGAGCATTGTGCAGCTCTGGTCAGAATTCTTAAATGGTTTATCATTATACATCCCACATTCTTGTTTAAGAGCAAACTTAGATTTCTTAAACCCTGCGAGTACTTCAGTCAGGCCAGAGAGATTTCAAAAATTACATTTGTCAATTTTACCCTTGAAATTTGCAACAACGACACTTAAATATGGGCTCATTATCATCCCGCTTCAGTAAAACATCTGAGATCCAACTGAGTTATATGAGAATTTCAATAAAATAGATGTATTAGAATGTCCCACATATAAAGCAGAAATGGATCAGAACAGGCTGATCACACTCATTTTGTGGTGACTTATGAAAGACTAGTTTTCAATGTTTCAGGATATTTTCATAGCAGTTATCGCCACAAAATTCTCCCGGTTGATTTTTCTTCAGTTTAAACACATTTGTTCAATTAATGGATGTGATCAACACCCAGTTTCATATTCTGTGTTTCATTGCTCCTGCTCTTTATGTTAAGAAGCCCCAGTCCAGGTCTTCCAGGGCAGAACCAGCTGGGCCCCAGGCGGTACCAGCCCTGGTATAGAACTCTCCAGCTCAGGCACCCTAGAGCGCCCCCTAACAGCTGTGTGGGGAACTGAGGGAAATAAGCCAAAAGACAGAGCAATAGAAAGATCCAGAGGAAGAGCAGAAGAACACAAAACAGGAAGAGGATCCTCAGGGGAGCATCTGAGTCCCCACCCAAGCTCAGATATGGCCCAAAAACAGCTGTTTCCTCAGCCAGTAACAGGCAACACAGACACAGTAGAAAGACATCCTCTGAGACTTCGTAGCCCGACCACACCATTCCAGCTTTGATACACTCCGACTTGCTCAGACCTTCTCGCAGCACCAGCAGGGGTTGGTCCTTCACAACCTCTGGTCCACTGAGCAAAGGCTCAAAGCAACTTCCTGTGGTGTTCTCCAGAAGATCCAGTAGTTTACAAAAACAAAGCCACAGCGCTCCGGTCACCCCAAGCCGAGACAGGTGCCGCATTGAGAGAGAGAAGGAGCGACGGATGGAAAAGGACAGGAGGAAGACAAAGGAGCCAACAAAGATGCAGGTCCAGCCCCAACCAGAGTGCAAGAACAACCTGCAACAAGGAGACTATGAGTAAGCAATTCTGTTTAAATACTTTAAATTGTTTTGTAAAAATATCCCAGTGCTCACCAAAACTGCCAGCATGAATTTGAAAAATGCATTTAGAGCAAAAACATAGTGTCAAAAGGGATCTCAGGAGTGGCTCCTGTGCTTGTGGGAACAGGTGGGAACTGAATATATTTCATTTCTACAGCCAGACCAATGGCAGAAAAAGGGAAGGTCAAGAGTATTTAGATGATATTTCAGTTTAATTTTAGAAAATATACCCTGACCTTTATTTTCATGTATTTTCTTGTTTTTTTCTTCTTAGAAACCTCAACCACTAAAATCCATCACGTATATGGCTACTGGGTGTCAAACCCTCCAAGAAAAACCAAAAACAGGCGAGTATAGGGAGCTTTAAGCTAAACAGGAAGCCAACTCACCGATACAGGAAGTGACTTCTCTTGGCAAAGATGCTGTGCTGGGAGACCCAGAAGCTCAGTGCTGGGCCGAACATCAGAACCGCTGACAACAGCAGATGGAAGTGCTGGCGGAACACAGTGCTGCCCAGGAAGTGGGCTGCCAGGTCTGTCAGGACCACCAGCAGTGTGTAAAGGAACATCCTGACCTGGTCTGGACTCAGTGGTTCCTCTGGAGAACTGACTGCTGCAGTATGTTCAGATAATCTTCCTCAGCCTGAACAGCTTCCCTCTTTCATATGTTCAGTCTGTAATCCTGTCCAGAATGCACCCAAACGCACCAACAGCTCTGAGGTACCGCTGTGGGAACTGTTTCATGCAGTCCAAACATCTGCTTGGCTCAGGTAACCAGGCTGCAAATGTTGCTGTATTTTTCCAAGTGTCAGATCAAATCCATTCGTGCACCAATGAAAGATCAATCAGGGTGCCAGTTGTCAAGACACCGGCCGTAACGTTGACGATCCCAGTGCAGAATGCATGGAGGTGGCCGGTCCCAAACATTCCACGGACAGCCGAGGAGGTCCAGTCCCTAAAATACAGTGGTGAATCTTCTGTGCACTGATGGTGACCCAGTCAGATGGCGTTCACTCCTCCAGCTCACCTCGCTCAGCGGTGGGGGGAGGGGGGTGACAGCACTGGTTCCAGGATCAGCCTTCTCTGCAGTAACTGGAACTTCTTTACTTCACTCTCCTGACCAATGCATACATACGTGTGCATGTTTTCTCCGTGTCAGATGTCTCCTGGGAATCTGAGGTGTCACATTGCTCCTGCTTAGCTGACTCGTGGTTACAGGGGTGGGGGGGGGTGGGGGGGGGGGGGGGGGGGGGGGGGGGGGGTTGAATCAGTGATATGAACTCCTCCAGGTTAAAGTACTTTCACAGCATATCGAACAAGGTGAGTTTTAAATACCAGCAGAGATCTGAGGAGCCCTGTCGAGGACCAGTGGGACAGAAAGTCATTAATGTGCGTGTCAGAGATGATTGAATTCAGAAGCAGCTCGATATAAGATGTGAGTTTCTGCTTTCCTGGGTATTAATAGCAGCAACCTTTGTGCTGCATTTGAGCTGGGAATCAGCTGTTGTACCAGTCTGTCACTGTCAGTCTCTCTCTCTCTCTCTCTCTCTCTCTCTCTCACACACACACACACACACACCCTTCTCCTTTATTTCTGATCTCTCCATCCACACTATCACAACTGTAGCTCATACACAAAATGTCTGAAACCAACAACAGTGGAAAATGCTTTTCTCAACCAATTTTAAGATATATTTTAGAAAACAGAATCATTAAAATTGGCATGCTGTCACCCCATTGTCAGATAATTAAGCAGAAATCCATCCATCCATCCATCCATCCATCCATCCATCCATCCATCCATCCATCCATCCATCCATCCATCCATCCATCCATCCATCCATCCATCCATCCATCCATCCATGTGGTGAAGTGTCCCACCGTAAAAGGTTTATGAACAACTGCCTCCACCACGTGGCTTAACTGTGTACAACACGCAGCGTCTCCAGTCAAATACACCTTTATTTCATAGAATGAGTTCGTATCGAATTCGTACCAAATAAAAATAAAAACATCCAAACAATTGGATGCGTTTTTTTTTCTTTTTTAAATGTTATATAGGTTTTTTAGAGCGTCTACTGGAAGCAAGTGTGAAGGTCAACTTCCCCCCTCTTAACTGTATCCAGCCCATATTTGAGCAGGCAAATTGCAAATAATGACAATAGCAAACCATAAATTGTATGTATGTATGTATGTATGTATGTGTGTGTGTGTGTGTGTGTGTGTGTATGTGTGTGTGTGTGTGTGTGTGTGAGTGATATGCACAGATATATAAAATGTGTACCTAGATATGAAAAATACAAAAATACATACACAAAATACACTGCTCAAAAAAATTAGACAAACACTTTTTTTATTCAGAGTACAACAACCTATCACTCAAACTTCTGGGATATTGATCTGGTCAGTTAAGTAGCAGAGGGGGTTGTTAATCAGTTTCTGCTGCTTTGTTGTTAATGAAATCAACAACAGGAGCATCAGAGGGGCAACAATGAGACGGCCCCCAAAACAGGAATGGCTTTCCAGGTTGAGGCCACTTTTTTTCCCTCCTCATCTCTTTTGGCTGATTTTTACTGACTGACCTTCTACTAGAGTATGCAGGCAGTTCCTGGAGGATGTAGGAACCGATACCATTGACTGGCCCCCACGTTCACCTGACCTAAACCTAATGGAACACCTCTGGGACATTATGTTTAGGTCCATCCGGCACCACCAGGTTGATCTTCAGACTGTCCAGGAGCTCAGTGATGCCCTGGTCCAGATCTGGGAGGAGATCCCCCAAGACACCATTCGTCATCTCATTAGGAGCATGCCCTGAAGTTGTCAGGCATGCGTACAAGCACGTGGGGGCCACACAAACTACTGAGAATCATTTTGAGTTTCTACAATGACATTTTGGCAAAATTTTTAACTTTAACATTAACATTTTTAACTTTCATTTTTGGGGTGTCTTTGATTTCCCCCCCTATAGGGTGATCATTTTCATTTCTATCAAATTATGTGGCATCATCTTGTTACTAATACTTCACCTACTTTTTTTTTTATCAGGAAAGATATTCAAGATAACTCCCCCCCCCCCCCCCCCGTTTACATCTGATGTGTTTTCGAAGTGTTCCTCCAATTTTTTTGAGCAGTGTATGTACATGCATATATAACATCCATCTACCCATCTTTTGTGAGCTTTGTGATCGCTTCCTCCAGCAGATGGCGCCCTCGGTCGATTCTGTTGACTGAAATGACTCCTTGCAGTGAAGGAAGCGACCTTTAAATATCTAACAAGGTGTGAGTGGATTTCAGGGAGAATCCCACAGCCACCTCTGTTGGGTTTGTCCAGTAAGACAGTGGGTGAACACCAGTAGCTGAGGAACACTGCTGACAACAACCTTTTCGCCTTAGTTAGATGTGCTCAGCCGGAGGGTGAAGAGTGCTTATATGAATGCTTTATTCTTGTTTTATTAAATATACAAAAATACTACAAATCACTGATTCTCCTCTGAGAGACTCAACAGAGCTCTTCAAACGTCAGCCAATCTTGTACCAACTGTAACTTTTTAATCACTTTTTAAGGAGTTCTTGCTGTGCAAAGAAATTCTTTTGAAAATTCTTACAAATGTGGTTCTGTCAACAGCTGGCTGAGACACTTTATAGATCACCGAAGACTGTGAAGTGCTGAAAAGAAGGATGCGCCACTTGCTGAAAGAAGAATGCGCCACATGCTCGCCACTCCCTGCGCCGCTCCTCCCACTGCCGGTCCATGAAAGGCTCTGGGATCTGTCTGGCATCCAGGCCTGCAGGGAGCTGTCAGCTGTAGCATCTCACCTCAAATCCCACCAAAACAGTGGGTGCAATCACAGACAGCTGCCTGATGTGACCTGTTCTGCTCCATTCCGCTGCTGAAGGTGGTCCAACACAGCAGCTAAAAGAGGATGGACGGGCTTCTGGAATAAATCATTGTGTTTTAGACGCTGAAGTCAATTCAAATGGGGGCTGTTTCGTTAGTGTAGAGGTAGTTTATACATGGACATGTTGGCTTTATCTATCAGGATTCCATCACCAGCAGCAGCATACAGACCAAATGGTGGCTAACTGAGAAATAGTTTAAATATCAAAATTCTGCTCAACCTTGCTTTAAAACTCTCCCGGCAAATCAGGGCTTTTTGTAAACAGTGCTGCTGTTGATCCTCTGTAAAGCTGATTGTATCCAGATTTTAAAATGGATTCTGATGTGAAATTTAAATCTGATTTGGATTAAGATCAGAAGTTAATCTTTCTAGTTTTCTGCCACATCCAGGACACGCAATAAAACTTACATAAATTCACGCACGGGATGTTTAAAAGTGCCAGTGAAATGCTGAGCTATGAGGGCGAGTCCATCGCCACGTCTGGATTCACCGTCTAATATTCAGGCTCTGACTCTGCTGTCGGGGTTATTTTTGCTTGGTTCTGTTTTGTTTCTGTGAAAGGGGGCTCTTATCTTTCTGGCTACTCAGCCTGAAAATACCACTGATGGTGTGACCAGTAACCTGGCTCCAACACAGTCTGTGTGTGTGTGTGTGTGTGTGTGTGTGTGTGTGTGTGTGTGTGTGTGTGTGTGTGTGTGTGTGCGTGCGTGCGTGCACCAAAGTTCACACAAGGTAACAAACAAAAGGTTTATTAATATCCATCATGCTTTGTCTATTAATCCTCTGAGCACGTATCAGAATGATGAGATAATGATGGTGAACACATCCTTCCATAGAGGACAGCTTTTATAGAGGGAGGGTCTGATTTCACATTGAGCATTTGAGGAATATGCAGTTGGTCCCAGGAAAATTATCAGTCGACGGTAAACAGGTGAAGGTCTACCTGTCGCTGTGCTCAGAGAGAATAAAAAAACCCTCTAAATTGCTCCTGAAACATGTTTGTTGTTTCCCTTCCACCCCTGTGAGAGGGAATCTGTGACAAATCAGCTGGATTTGGGAGGTTTTCTGTGTCTTCCGTCATATTAAACATTGATTCTTGTACCTCCAGCACCAGTAAGATGTCTCATTTTCATTCCTGCTCCGGGTTGTTGCATTTTGAAAGTCACCAGTTGAGCAGCTGCCTGACATCCTTCGCTGCATCCATGGCGGTTACTCCAGTATCAACTTCCTCCTCTGTCTT
The DNA here is from genome assembly GCF_901000725.2 of Takifugu rubripes. Taxonomy (NCBI): domain Eukaryota; kingdom Metazoa; phylum Chordata; class Actinopteri; order Tetraodontiformes; family Tetraodontidae; genus Takifugu; species Takifugu rubripes. Next base: position 7,959,517 of record NC_042306.1, read on the forward strand.
TCTGCAGCTACAGTACAACATTGGGGAGGTCATGACAGAGTTGTCAGTGAAGGGTTCCCTTTAGCTGCTGACAACATGCCAACAGCATAGCTGTAAAAGCTTTGAGTGTAAACTAGATCTAAAGACTGGCTCTGGCGCGTGGGTCTCTGTGTAAATCTGCAACCACTTAACCTCTCTGACATTAAGAGAAGAGTGATCTGAAAGACAATTAACACAAGCATGCAAGTAGAGATTTACATGTTGGTGGTCTGGGTGGATGCAAAACACAGAGAGGTATAGACATTTCCAATAAACTCCCAGTGGGGAAGGGTGACAAATACTCTGATGCTCTTTAGCGACTGAATCAATGATTGTCAGCCCATGAAGAGCTGAAGGATAGTTGACTTTAAATATATGAAATACTGATTTTTCTTCCGATTAATCATTGACTAATTCAAACGTTCCTCTATGAAGTCATTTATGTTACAGTTTACCCCCTCACACTTTGATTTTATGGGTCAGCCCATGCATCCCCATATGATCCCATCCTGTCAGTTTACTATTTTAGTAAGATAAAATAATGAATAAATGTTGTTTTAAGATTTAGCATAACGCTAAAAGAGGTGATACAGTGCGCCACAATCCTCACAGTCTCCAAATGATGGTGTTACAGGTCATGTTTATGCAGATCTATAGAAGAGGTCAGACACTTCACCACATGCAATCAGCTGGGTCATTAGTCTCGCCATTACACTATAGACCTCCCATTTTCCAGAAGAAAAGCAGCTTCCCAGAATCCCTGGGGCTAAACGTGTGGACACGCCAGTTTGATCAGTGAACAAACTGAAGATGATATATGGAACTGCTCAAAGCCACGTTGGCAGGTGATGCTTAACTTTGACAGTGTTTATAGCTGTCCTTGTAAGCTTGTCTATAGGCCACCTCAGCGTCAATAAATAGACTTTGGTTTGTGTCCACAGATGCTCCACTTGGGAAAAGCATTTGAAAAGTGTGGAAGAATAAGTGATAGAGAAGCTATGTTTGAGTGAGTCAGCCGGCAGTTATGCAGGAGAAAGTTCCTGGCTCTGCTCCCAAAAAATCACATTATTTGGATGCGAGCAGAGTCCGCCACATGCACGCGCACGTGTTGTGTCAGCAGGTCAGGGTGGCGTCCTTGGCCTTGTAAGGCAGGGTTATCTGGGGTTATATATTTGATGCGTTCCTGTGCTGCAGGTCTAACAGCGTCCTTCTCTTCACCTGGCCTCTGTAAGTCTCCACAACTGGCTCTTTTTTATTGTCATGTAGTTTCTCTTGTTTCTACTTTGCCAAACATTAACCTTTTCCCTCCAATTCTAACAAATATTGGGGATGCTCAATGACATCAGAACCATCCTGTTTCTAAATATTAACTAAAGTTCTTTAGTCTCAGACTGATGTACTTAATCTACATTTACTTAGAAAGATTATTAAATGCCACATGTTATATGAACTCATTTCAACGATAAATGTAAATTAACAAAGCATTGGGGTCACATTTATCTAAATATTCACCCTTTATATTAGATTTAAAGGTTTGAGTAATATGTCAAAATTTTGAGAGAACACTTAAACTAATAATGTAAGTGAACCCATCTTTGAATCATGAAATGTGATTCAGATGTTTAACCAAAATCTGATTTTGGGTTCCCCTTCAGACAGATCACCCCTTCTGAAGACTGAGCTCATCTCTCCTCTGAGTCGGATCCTTGGTAAATTCCGATTTTTCTGACAACTTCTCAAAGCGTCTAATTCAACTTGTAGCTGAGCAGGTTGCATTTCTAAAAAGAAAAAAAACCTGAACATTTCAAATGCTGCAAAACAGGGAGCTCATTATAATGAAAAGTTGTTCACAGCGAACAACAATTTTAATGTCCTGCATTCTTCTGAATCTGCCATAGTGCAAGCATGGGGGATGCACAGATGGCTACGTTTGGAGCAGCTGCTCCGTACCTGAGGAAGTCTGAGAGGGAGCGGATGGAGGCATCCACACGTGCCTTTGACATAAAGAAGGAATGCTTTGTCCCAGACCCAGTGCAAGAGTTTGTGAAAGCAACCGTCATCAGCCGAGAGGGAGACAAGGTCACCGTAGAGACGGAGCATGGGAAGGTCAGCGGGCGTCACACCTTTAGATGAGCTGCATGAATAGTTAAACAGCTGAGAATGCTGAGTTACAACTGCTGTCATAGCCGAAATGACCTGAAGGATGTGGACAGTGTGTGATGTGAAAAAAGTCAGTGTTACTAGTTTACATGATCCTAGTCGATCAAAGGGAAGCGAATATTGAATTGTGCCATTTCAATGTCCAAAAAAAAGAAGCTATGTCCTTCCATTAGCAGCTTTCACTGGGGAAAATCAGATTTATTTTTGAGTTAGAGTTCTTGTCAGGGAGCAAGTTTTATTCTGCATATAAAGTGTGTCTGACAGTTGATGTAGTCAGAATGGGACACTCCAAGTCAATTCAGGGAACAGTTGAGTGATGAAATGAGACAACAACTGTGTGAAACATGACATTCGCACAACTGTGGCCACACAGGATTATAAATAAAACTGATCTGAGGTTTTTAATTGGACTTAATGGTTAAAAAAAGTCTGAATGAGACCTCAAGGACCTTAACATGAGAATCAAATATTGTGTATCTTTTCCCCCTCAGACTGTGACCTTCAAAGACACTCAGATTCTGCAACAGAACCCACCAAAGTTCAACATGATTGAGGACATGGCAATGCTGACCTTCCTCCACGAGCCCGCTGTGCTGTTTAACCTCAAAGAGCGTTACGCAGCATGGATGATCTACGTAAGGCTGATGTCTGAAGTCTTATATTCATGAGGCACCACCACTTGAACCTTTCCCATCTTTCTCTATGGCAGACCTACTCTGGGCTGTTCTGTGTGACTGTCAACCCCTACAAGTGGCTGCCAGTCTACAACCAGGAAGTTGTTGTGGCCTACAGAGGAAAGAAGAGGAGTGAAGCTCCTCCTCATATTTTCTCTATCTCTGACAACGCATACCAGTATATGCTGGCAGGTAAAAGCTGAGTGGACGGAATAGTAATAATAATGCAGCTAGAGACATAATAAATCTGGAGATTAACCATTTTCTTCTCTTGGTAAACATGTTCTTTGCAGACCGTGAAAATCAGTCAATCTTGATCACGTAAGCATTAATTTATAGATTTGCAGAGCGTTTCAGTGACCCTTTCAAACAGGCTGTTCTGTGATTTGTCGCAAATGAAACTTTGTTCACTTTGTAACCCCCAGCGGAGAATCTGGTGCAGGAAAAACTGTCAACACAAAGCGAGTCATCCAGTATTTTGCAAGTATTGCAGCTGGAGGGGTAAAGAAAGACTCCACTACCAAAGACAAGGTGTGTGGAAATATTTGTTTTCTGGCATTTAAGATAACGTGTCATGGTGCCAATTTTGAACAGCTCGTATGCTATAATACGGAAACTTTCTGGAAGTTTTAAAAGCTAAATAAAGAGGTCATTTCAACCACTGATGACTGATTTAGGCGACACCACAATCATCTTTCACAGGGAACGCTGGAGGATCAAATCATCCAGGCTAATCCTGCTCTGGAGGCCTTTGGAAATGCCAAGACCATCAGGAATGACAACTCCTCCAGATTTGTGAGTGTTTAGTACATTTACTAACTGCAGATAACCTTCACAAATCTTAATGAAAGCAAATATGAATTTTTCAGGGTAAATTCATCCGAATTCATTTTGATACCAGGGGAAAACTAGCTTCAGCTGACATTGAAACATGTAAGAATAACCATAAATATATGATTTACAGCGATTCTAGACATGGATGTGTTCTGTACATCTTTATCTGTTACTTTTCAGACCTTTTGGAAAAATCTCGCGTGACTTTCCAGCTCAAGGCGGAGCGAGATTATCACATTTTCTACCAGATATTATCCAACAAAAAGCCTGAAATCCTGGGTTGGTGGTCTGGATGAACAATGCACATCTGTTCCAGTTCTGCGCTCATCTCACCTACCTCATCTCCCTCTCTATATCTGTGTCCTCCAGAGATGCTGCTGATCACAAATAACCCCTACGACTATGCCTTCATCTCTCAGGGGGAAACCCAAGTGGCCTCCATTGATGATGCAGAAGAACTGATGGCAACTGATGTCAGGCTTCCGGCTTTTCTTTCATTGTACAAACAAAATTAATTTACATGAAGAGAATGCACTTTTCTTATGCCCATTATCAGCCACACTTATGATTAGTCCATTTAAAAACTCATCATCTGCTAAGTGAAACTTTTTTTTAAGTACCATCCCATTTTCTGTGTAGCTCTGTCAGAGGCCCAAACAACCTGTGTGCCGATTTCTCATTTGAAATGCAATTCTTACACAGATATAATATTGGAGCTATAATTCTTCAAAAGTTCTGTGATATTTAAATATATATTCTAATGTTTCTATGCCTGCAGATCAGTTTAAACTGGCGCAGTGAAGTGGAAAGCAGCCATAACACATTCAGAAGATATAAATCTTCTATTAGCATCACACATTCAAAGGTCACAAACCTGTCGTACAGAGGTCACTTAAATATGTATGTTTGCCTAACTCACGTTCTTCCTCATTTTAACAATATGCATTATAAATATCACTGTTCTGAAGGAGAAAGAGCTACTATGAACACGGCATTAACACATTTCAGTTTACAGTATCTGTAGGTCCAGTCAATGGAGTTATACCAACGTTGGTTCTTGCCAACAATGGTTGTAATGCTGCATTTGCAGCACTGTCTGCAGTTCAGTAGTGAGCTTTAACAGTTTCAGGACACTAAATGTTCTGTAGATCGGTAATCTTCAGGATTTTTTAGACTGATGAGTAAATGCCCACGATACCACCATATAGTATCTCTTCCTCAGAGTGCCTTTGATGTGCTGGGATTCACTCAAGAAGAGAAGAACTCTGTCTACAAGCTGACAGGTGCCATCATGCACTACGGCAACATGAGGTTCAAGCAGAGGCAGCGGGAGGAGCAGGCAGATGCTGATGGAACTGAAGGTGAGAGAAGATCTGTTGTCAGGTTTGAGTGAGGTTCTGGCCTCAGTCGACACAGTCACAACATTCACTTTCCTGTTCCAGATGCTGACAAATCAGCATATCTGATGGGCCTGAACTCTGCAGACCTCATCAAAGGTCTCTGTCACCCAAGGGTCAAAGTTGGAAATGAGTGGGTCACCAAGGGACAAAATGTTGCCCAGGTAAAAGGGAATAAAGCCCCGCAAAACTGTATTGTAAATGAAGAAGATATTTCTGATAAAACTGAAGCTGAAAGTGTGAGAATTAGTCACATCAAAGCATTTAAAAGACACGTTTTCTGGTGCACAGGTGAACTATGCTGTTGGAGCCCTCTCCAAGGCTGTTTATGAAAAGATGTTCCTGTGGATGGTGGTAAGAATTAACCAGTCGCTGGAGACCAGGCAGCCTCGCCAGTACTTCATTGGGGTGCTGGACATCGCTGGATTTGAAATCTTTGATGTGAGTCATCTAACCAGCTGTTTTCCTGACTGAGATTCAGTTTTGATTGAGTTCAATGACTGCATTTTAAGTTGTGTTTTTCCAGGAAGGCAGCACAGACATCCACTTCACACTTCTTACCAAATGATTTCCTTCCCTTAACAGTTCAACACATTCGAACAGCTGTGCATCAACTTCACCAATGAAAAGCTGCAGCAGTTCTTCAACCACCACATGTTTGTGCTGGAGCAGGAAGAGTACAAGAAGGAAGGGATTGAGTGGACTTTCATTGATTTTGGTATGGACCTGCAGGCCTGTATTGACCTGATTGAAAAGGTGAGATGTGTTCACATATGAGTCAAGGAGAGAAAAGAGAAGAGAAATAAAATACCAATGCTGTTCCTTTCCACAGCCCATGGGTATCATGTCCATCCTTGAAGAGGAGTGCATGTTTCCCAAAGCATCTGATGCCACCTTTAAAGCTAAACTCTACGACAACCATCTGGGTAAATCTGCCAACTTCCAGAAGCCCAGGATTGTCAAAGGGAAACCAGAGGCCCATTTTGCCCTGATGCACTACGCTGGAACTGTTGATTACAACATCAACAACTGGCTGGTGAAGAACAAGGACCCTCTGAATGAGACGGTGGTTGCACTCTACCAGAAGTCTAATCTCAAACTCTTATCCATCCTCTTTGCTAATTATTCTGGAGCTGACGCAGGTCATTTAATCTAAATTGTTATTCCCTAAAAGTGTGATAGACAAATTTTCCCATCATACTAATTATCAACTCTTTCCTTTTTTTCTTTTTTAAATAACAGCAATGACTGAAGGAACTGAAGGTAAAAAAGAGAAAAAGAAGAAGGGCTCATCATTTCAGACTGTGTCTGCTCTTCACAGGGTAATATCTCTAATTTTGCCATTGTCATTCAATGTCTAAAACAACAACTGTCTTAAACAAACTAAAAAAAAAGAAGGAATATTTATTATTCATCTATTGCCGTATAACTATTGTCTTTTTTAAAAGGAAAACCTGAACAAGCTGATGACCAATCTGAGGTCTACTCACCCTCATTTTGTGCGCTGCATCATCCCCAATGAGACCAAGACTCCTGGGGCCATGGAGAATCCTCTGGTCATGCACCAGCTGCGCTGTAACGGTGTGCTGGAAGGCATCAGGATCTGCAGAAAAGGATTCCCCAACAGGATCCTCTATGGAGACTTCAAACAGAGGTATCTTCTCTTGAGTTGCCAGTTGAGATCCATTTTATTCCGATGACTCCAGATTTTACAGTCACTTGAAAAATGTGAAAATGCAGATTTATTTTCATGTCCATATACAACCAATTTTGAATTAATAACCATTTTTCTAAGAAATGTGTGCTCTTAACTAAGGAAAAAAATGTCATACTTTGATTTTTAACTAGTTTTTTGGTTGAAACTTCATCATAAGATAAGATAAGATTTACTTTATTCATCCCTGTGGGGGAATTGAATTGTAGTAGCAGCATAGACATAAAGAAATATAAATATATTATATAGACACAAATAGCAGCAGGTACATTTACATAAGCATAGAGATAGAATACAAATAAAGTACAAATAAGATTAGAAATAAAAATAAGATTAGATTATTAAACATATTAACATAAGCATAAAATAAAATAGAAATAATATTAGAACATAAACATAAGAATAATATAAGATTATTAAACAGCTAATGTAACTGAATGGATTGGAGGGCAAGATAACACAGCTCTGACAGAAAAGGAGGAATTATGAATTGATCTAATGGTTGATCCTTTTCCACTAATTTGGTATATGGTCTAATATTGAAAATACCAAATAGAGGAAGACAAACACATTTTAAAATTCATTAACACATTAACATTCTCTTTTTGTTTCAGATATCGTATTCTGAATCCTGCTGCCATCCCCGAGGGTCAATTTATTGACAGCAGGAAGGGAGCTGAGAAACTTCTAGGATCTCTGGATATTGATCATAATCAGTACAAGTTTGGGCACACTAAGGTATTTTTATGAATATGAGTCTGTTCTGATACTGAGTCTATTGGGGGAAATGGTAGCAGAGCAGCAGTTGCAGTTTTACTTCCAAAGTTGAGTGAAGTGAGAGGTGAGGTGGGATAAAAATAGGTCACCACAGAATAAATGAAGCAAAATGAAATAAAACATAGGGGGAATGAAAGAAAGAAGATGACATATACTGCCTGGCCAAAAAGGGTCACGTGATCTAGCTTCACCATGGCATTGTTTTGATAAGCTTCTTCAATGCTTGAGTCATGAAAGAAAAAAAAAATTCCATTGATGGAATCGGTATATTCAGATAGTAGGCTGACCTCATTTTTTAGCACATAATGTTACTGAACCTGGACCTGACCGACTGCAGCAACCCCAGACCAAAGCACTGCCTCCACAGGCTGTACACCAAAACATGATGGGTGTATCACTTCATCTTACCCTGATGTGCCCATCATGCTGGAACAGGGAAAATTTAGACTTATCTGCCCACATGACCTTCTTCCATTGCTCCAATCTTTATGCTCCCTAGCAAATCGAGGTCTTTTACCCCCTGATTTCTTACGGCTACACAGGTGTCCTGTCCCAATCCCTTCAGCTGGTTGCATTTTGCGTGTGGAAATGCTCCTACTTTCACTAATGAACATAGCTTTGAGGATCAAGTAATCACCGATCAGTCATTCAAGGATTTTTCCAACCACATTTCTCCCTCGAAGGTCAATGAATCGACCCTTGATTAACAGTGTTTTCACGACCACAAGATCTGTATTTTGACATGGTTTTTTTTAAGAAATCAGAAGAGTCTCACTGCATTAGTTAAGGTTAAATTACAAGTTGCCAACTGGAAGATAATCACCCATGCAGCAATCATCCAGCTCTTACCTATTTTCTCAGTTAAAGCTGTTTTTTTTTTTTTGCCCAGGCAGTGGATGTTCCAAAGGCATTAAAAAAAGTCTTAATCTTCATTAAAAACACTGTGATACAAGTATACATCAAACCACCATCGGTCTAACATTATCCAACATCATTCAAAGGGATTAAAAGACCTTCAAAGTTCCGTGAAAATTGCAACTCTTGCATAATTTGTTATACAATGCTAAAGTGTCCCTTGGCATTGTTAGGTGTTCTTTAAGGCTGGATTGTTGGGTCTGCTTGAGGAGATGAGAGATGAGCGCCTTTCCAAAATCATCACTGCTATTCAAGCCAGATCCCGAGGTCTGTTGTCTAGAATTGAGTATCAGAAGATAGTGGAACGCAGGTACATTTATTCTGTCGCAAACAATAAGCTCTAAACATGATGCATTTGCTATCTTTATAGCTGGCTTAAGCTCCAATTTTTCTATATTTTAGAGATGCTTTGTTGGTGATCCAGTGGAATGTCCGTGCCTTCATGGGGGTCAAAAATTGGCCCTGGATGAAGCTGTACTTCAAGATCAAACCTCTGCTGAGATCTGCTGAGGCAGAGAAAGAGATGGCCAACATGAAGGAAGAATTCCTCAAGTTGAAAGAGGCTTTTGCAAAATCTGAAGCTCGTAGAAAAGAACTGGAGGAAAAAATGGTCACTCTTCTCCAAGAGAAAAATGACCTGCAGTTGCAAGTTCAAGCTGTAAGAGCATCACTATTATTTCTTAAATCATCATAAAAGTTTGTACTAATTATGGCAATTAAATGTTTGACAGGAGCAAGATAATCTATGCGATGCTGAGGAAAGATGTGAGGGACTGATCAAAAACAAGATCCAACTGGAAGCAAAGTCTAAAGAGCTGACAGAACGGCTGGAGGATGAGGAGGAGATGAATGCTGAACTTACTGCCAAGAAGAGGAAATTAGAGGATGAATGCTCTGAGCTGAAGAAAGACATCGACGACTTGGAGCTGACTCTGGCTAAAGTGGAGAAAGAGAAGCATGCCACCGAGAACAAGGTGAGCCAACAGCTGCTTCAAAGCAGCTCCTTCATGTAATGAGGTCTCAGTAACTGAGCTTTTTGTGGTTCACAGGTGAAGAACCTGACCGAGGAGATGGCTGCTTTGGATGAAATCATTGCCAAGTTAACCAAGGAGAAAAAAGCTTTACAGGAGGCTCATCAGCAAACACTGGATGATCTGCAGAGTGAAGAAGACAAAGTCAACACTCTGACCAAGGCCAAAACTAAGCTGGAACAACAAGTGGATGATGTAAGGAAACCTTGTCCCTATTGTTTATTAGAGAATTTGACTGTGAGTAGACATAATGCAGCCTCGAGAGGGAAGAATCCAGTGTCACACCCCAGGCTATGACAAATGCAGCAGGTTACATCAGGCAGGACATTGGTAAAATGTTGGCCAGACCCAACATAGGAATCAATTCTATGACACCCGAACCAGATCAACCTTCATTGAATGTTGGGATTACGACAGGGAATGCTAGAGAGCTGTTGGACATGATGAAGACATGGAAGGGAATAGGCTGTGTGTTCCAGAGAAAAGGTGTGTGTGTGTGCTGTGTGTGTGTGTGTGTGTGTGTGTGTGTGTGTGAGAGAGAGAGAGAGAGAGAGAGAGAGAGAGAGAGGGTTTTTAAGACTACTGTAAAAGCTCAGGAACAGGGGTTGAAGGAGGAGTTTGTAAGGAGTGTTCTGGAGGCCTAAAAGTGCCAGATGGAGTGAGATAGAAGCTGATAATGAGATGCTCAGTGTGGTTAGTGGTTATCCTCCACAGACTGAATGTTGGTTTAAGAGATTAAATACTGGAGTGAGCTACAAGAAGTGATGCAGAGTTTCCCAAGAAGTGAGACAGTGTTCATGGGGAAGTGATGTTATGGCAGAAGCAGGAGCACACAGGTGAACCACATATTTTATAGATGACGTAATCTGAATGAGATGACTGCAGATTAGTGGTAGGTGAGAGTGTAGCCACACAGCATAAAACAGTTGTGTCGAGAATAGCTGCTGTGGTAAATGCAGAGCAGAGGATGATATAGTGATAGCTGAAAAAAAGAGGAGGCTAAGCAGGAGGTGAAGATCTTGAGGTTCTCTTTGGCCGTAATGTGGATGGACAGGATCACAAATGAGAACATCAGTGGGACAACACATAGACAACACATTAGATGTTGTGGAGGTAAAGCCAGAAAAGCCAGACAGATGGGAATACAGAGGATATGTTGGTAGGACAGTGAGAATGGAACTGGTAGACAGTAGGTCCAGGGGAGGCTGTGAGACTGGATATATGGACATAGAGAGGACGTGAAGGTAGATGGGGTAAGAGAAGATGCAGACAGGGAGATGAAGATAACAAAAGTAACCTGTCAACAGTGTTGCTGAAGATTCTCTGTAATTTCTATCATTGCATGTCTGCTGAAAAAAGCATTAATATGAAAAATGACCTTACCTTGTAGAAAACATAAGCGGAAACATACACAAGTCATTAACGTATTAGGCAAGTTTAAAAATAAGTATGTAGCAGTGAGGTTGAGTTAAAGAGCGGGGGAGTAGAACTTAAACTTTATTTACTTTAAATTTACAGCTTGAAGGATCTCTTGAGCAAGAAAAGAAGATTCGAATGGATCTTGAGAGAGCCAAAAGAAAATTGGAGGGAGACTTAAAGTTGACCCAGGAGACTGTAATGGACTTAGAAAATGACAAGCAACAGCTAGAAGAACGCTTAAAAAAGTAGGCCGAAGATTTTTATTGATCTTGCTCATTTCATTTATACAAGTATGTCTATTTTTACATTTATGCATTAATTAGCAATCACTGATTTACACCACCGCAGGAAGGACTTTGAGATCAGCCAGCTAAATGGCAAAATTGAGGATGAACAGGCCATCATAATTCAGCTGCAAAAGAAGCTCAAAGAGTTGCAGGTAAAGTTCCGGAGCTCTGTATTAATGTTTACATTTGTAAAAGAGGATGACAGTTACTTTCCCCAAAATCCAGGCCCGCGTAGAGGAGCTTGAGGAAGAGCTGGAAGCAGAGAGAGCTGCTCGAGCCAAGGTGGAGAAGCAGAGAGCAGACTTAGCCAGAGAGCTGGAGGAGATCAGCGAGAGGCTGGAGGAGGCTGGTGGGGCAACAACTCTCCAGATTGAGATGAACAAAAAGAGGGAGGCTGAGTTCCTGAAGCTGCGCAGAGACCTCGAAGAGGCAACTCTGCAGCATGAAGCCACAGCAGCCGCTCTCAGGAAGAAACAAGCTGACAGTGTTGCTGACCTGGGAGAGCAGATCGACAACCTGCAGAGAGTCAAGCAGAAACTGGAGAAGGAGAAGAGTGAGCTCAGACTGGAATTGGATGATGTGGTCTCCAACATGGAACAAATTGTCAAATCAAAGGTAAACATGACAGAAAATAGAGCCCACGAAAATAAGTCATGGCTGATGGAAATAACTATTGAATTTACAGTACTGAGGATTCTATAATATCAATTTTTTTCCCCTGACAAATCATAGCCAAGATGTTAGTTTGGTGGATAGTACTGGAGAAAATAGACTTAATTAACCCTTTTTAGACCTATGACATTTGTATGAGATAACTACTGCCAATTTCCTTTGAAGACAAACCTGGAAAAGACCTGCCGGACTTTGGAAGACCAAATGAATGACTATAGGAGCAAGTGTGATGAATACCAGAGAACTATTCATGATTTTACTACCCAGAAAGCAAAACTTCAAGCAGAAAATGGTAAGTTTAGACTTTTTTTTTTTAAAGAGCTTGGTACAATAAATCTGATGTAGGTGTACCAATGGATTGTTGTTACCACATGGATACATGTCTAATTTAAGTTCAAATTAAAATATTTCATAGTTTGTCTCATTTGCCCAAGTATTACTGCAACAGAATGGATACATTCCAGATGTTTAATTCTCCAATGTACATAATTATCTCAAAATATGTGTATGTCTGTGTAGTAATAATAAACAATTCTCCTCTGTAGATGAGTTTACAAGACAGGCAGACGATAAAGAATCACTGATTTCTCAGCTGACAAGAGGAAAGAATTCCTATACTCAACAACTTGAGGACATAAAAAGACAACTAGAAGAGGAAGTAAAGGTCTGGAAGTGGCAAAATGCATCAATCTGCCATTGAGTTCAAAAGGTGAAATGCCATATGCATTTTAAAGAGAAATGCAAACATAATCAATATTACTCTAGGCCAAGAATGCATTAGCCCATGCCCTGCAGTCTGCCCGCCATGACTGTGACCTGCTGAGGGAGCAGTACGAGGAAGAGCAGGAGGCCAAGGCTGAGCTGCAGCGGAGCATGTCCAAGGCCAACTCTGAGGTGGCTCAGTGGAGAACCAAGTATGAAACTGATGCTATCCAGAGAACCGAGGAACTGGAGGAGGCAAAGTAAGATCATCTGATACTCCTACACATCATTGGTATGATGAAATTACATAGCTAGACATCAGGAAACTGGAGAATCCCAGAGAAAACCCAAATGGGGAGAGCACACTAACTCAACAAAGAGCCTTGGCTAGGAATTGTACCCACAGCCTTGTTACTGTGAGGCAATATTGCTATATCACAATAGACATTGGTGATTCTTAAGTGTGAAGGTGATTGTAAATAGTTGTATGTATCTAGATATTAGCCAGGAGATATTCAGAGTGGCTCCTAATTCACAAACACCCCTTCAATATTACAACTTTTACTGATAAAGCAGTAAAAGATGGATTAAGGAGATTTTGTATACACTCTCCACACTAGATGTATATACAAGAAACAAATTTATGGTCTTAGAATACTAAAAAATAATCCTGTGGCTCGAGGGGCTTCAACTGTTTCAGGCTCTGGACCAAAAAAAGGATAATCAGTATTTCTGTAATGCAGGAAGAAGCTGGCTCAGCGTCTGCAGGAGGCTGAGGAGGCTGTTGAAGCAGTGAATGCTAAGTGTTCCTCTCTGGAGAAGACTAAACACAGGCTGCAGAACGAGATTGAAGATCTGATGGTGGATGTGGAGAGGTCTAATGCTGCTGCTGCTGCTCTGGACAAGAAGCAAAGGAACTTTGACAAGGTGCATCAATGTTTTCTTCAAAACGCTATTTGTTGAGTTATGAAATAAAGTGAGACATCTTATTTTGGGCTAAAAAATATTGCTTCATAACAGTTACAAAATATGCTTTTAACATTCTTCACTCTGACTTTCAAGCTTCTTTTTGGGGTCGAGTTATGAATATAAATGTAGATGCTGTGCAACCATCAGCCTCCAGACCTTATGAAGGCACAAATAAAGTTGCATATATAGTATATGTATTTGATTATGAGTCACATAAAACCTCATTGAGCTGCAAATGAGTTTGATAATGGTGATACATAATTATAAATAACGCATGTTAATCTAAATCTAAACATTTTTATCTCATGGTCTAGGTCTTGGCTGAGTGGAAACAGAAGTATGAGGAGTGCCAGTGTGAACTGGAGAGCTCTCAAAAAGAAGCCAGGTCTTTGAGTACTGAGCTCTTCAAACTCAAAAACTCCTATGAAGAATCTCTAGATCAGCTCGAAACTGTAAAGCGAGAGAACAAAATTCTCCAGGGTAAAATATCACTGAGCACTTGTTCAACACATACAGGTTATAAATAATGAAATACAACTACATTTATTCCCAGAGGAGATTTCTGACCTCACTGAGCAACTCGGGGAGGGAGGAAAAACCATTCATGAGCTGGAAAAGGTCCGTAAACAGCTGGAGCAGGAGAAGACAGAGATTCAATCTGCCCTGGAGGAGGCAGAGGTACAGTCAAAACCTCATATTTATATTGGGTAGCTTTGACTGGAAACTTCAAATAAGAAAATAAAATGCTTTTGACAAACCCTTAATATCTGCCTTAGGCTTCTCTTGAGCATGAGGAAGGGAAAATCCTGAGAGCTCAGCTTGAGTTCACTCAGATTAAGGCGGAGATGGAACGGAAACTAGCTGAAAAAGACGAGGAGATGGAGCAGTCCAAGAGGAACCTGCAGAGGACCATCGACACCCTGCAGAGCTCTCTTGAGGCTGAATGTCGCAGCAGGAACGAGGCCCTCCGTCTGAAGAAGAAGATGGAGGGAGATCTGAATGAGATGGAGATCCAGCTGAGCCAGGCCAACAGGCAGGCAGCTGAGGCCCAGAAACAGCTCAAATCTGTCCATGCACATCTGAAGGTAAACCTGAAGATGAAACAAGAGATGTGAAAACTGAATCAAAACAATTAACCACCTGTGTTATCCCATGAAGGACTGTCAGATTCAGCTGGATGAATCCATGCGGGCCAATGATGAGATGAAGGAGAACATCGCTATTGTAGAGAGACGCAACAACCTGCTTCAGGCTGAAGTGGAGGAACTGAGGGCCGCTCTGGAGCAAACAGAGAGGAGTCGTAAACTTGCTGAGCAAGAGCTGCTGGATGTCAGTGAGAGGGTGCAGCTGCTGCACTCACAGGTGAGACCTGATCATTTATGATAAATTAATCATGCAGATAGGCTTATTTCTTTTGACCTGATCCAATTTTCCATCCCTCAAATATGTAGAATACAGCCTTGATTAATCAGAAGAAGAAGCTTGAAGTCGATGCGTCCCAGCTTCAGACTGAAGTGGAGGAAGCAGTTCAGGAATGCAGAAATGCTGAGGATAAGGCCAAGAAGGCCATTACTGATGCGGCCATGATGGCAGAGGAGCTGAAGAAAGAGCAGGACACCAGCGCTCACCTGGAACGCATGAAGAAGAACATGGAGCAAACTATCAAAGACCTGCAGCACCGTCTGGATGAAGCGGAGCAGATTGCCATGAAAGGAGGCAAGAAGCAGGTTCAGAAGCTGGAGGCCAGGGTGAGATGCTTTGTGAACTTTTTTGTGGAGTGGAAGGAAATATTTATGCTCCTAATCCATGACCACCTTATCCATTTTCCAAAATGCATGACATGACACAAAGACATATGACATCTGATATCATTGTTAAATGACATTAACATGAATGCACATTTAAAAAAAGGCAAAATTGGGCCACATCATACTGAAGTTGTTAATTCTTAAAGAAGATTTTTACTCTATGGTCTTCCTTTAGGTGAGAGAGCTGGAAAACGAGGTGGAAAGTGAGCAGAAAAAAAGCACTGAAGCTGCAAAGGGCATCCGTAAATATGAGAGACGTATTAAGGAGCTCACCTATCAGGTATGTTATACTGTATGTGTATGTTTGGTTTCTTTATCTTCTATCTAAAGTGGTTGTCTCTCAGACTGAGGAGGACCGCAAGAATGTTGCCAGACTCCAGGACCTGGTCGACAAGTTGCAGCTGAAAATCAAATCCTACAAGAGAGTTGCAGAGGAAGCTGTAAGTGTGGCAACATCCGGCATTTACTTTAGTTCCTCCCACTTCTCAGTGTAATATTTACCCCTTCACCTTGACAGGAGGAACAGGCAAATGTTCATCTTGGCAAGTTCCGTAAACTCCAACATGAGCTGGATGAAGCTGAAGAGAGGGCTGATATAGCTGAGAGTCAAGTCAACAAGCTGCGGATCAAGAGCCGTGACACTGGCTCCAAGGTTTGCTGCAAGTGCATGATTCCAACAAAGGCGTGTGTGCTGGCTGCAGTAGCTTCATTCATTAACACACAAAAATCACACTGCCTGGATAAAAGATGCCTGGCTCCTCTGCCTGCATATTGTCTACAGTCAGAACTGGAGAAACTTGGATCGCTTTTAGAGCCACAACAACAACAGCAATTATAATAATATCATTAGTGAAAGCTTTGTTAATAAGCACAGGTAGGAGAGATTGTGTGAATATAACTGTTGCATCTTGAGAGTTAATTCTTAACAATTTCAATTACAAAGTCAATTATTTTTAAGGATGAAGATGGGATTTTACATTAAAGTGCAGCTGCTTTGTTTTCTTTCCATCTCAACGTCGTTCAGGCCCCATTTTAATTCCAGCCATGTGCACCAGTGACATCAGTCACTGAGGGGTGTTGCCATTGGGTGGCAATGTCTGTCACAAAAACCCAACCCACAACATCCGATGCACGACAGACGCAGCACTTATGCACTGCTATCTTTTTAGCATTATATAATACCGCATTTTTTCAGATACAGCACTGGGAGATTAGTAATTTAGCTCAATAATCTGATTCCAGCAGAAGACTGCAGACCTTCACTCAGCTGCTCTGCACTCATATCGCATTCTTTCATTGTGCAAAACTAATCCAAGGGCCTAAATGCTGTTTTTCTCTTTCCCCTTCTCTGCTGCAACAGAAAGGCTTTGATGAGGAGTGAAGCTTTGGAGCTTGCAGAAATCCCTTTGCCTGCTGTGTATGATAGATCCCTTCATATATTCATATATTCACAACCTGTAGTGCTCCAGATGCTTAATAAATTCTGGTGATTGTGCTGCAATATTGTTTCCTGCTGTTCTTTTTTGTTTGTTTGTTTGTTTTTATATACTTTTAACCAGGTCCCTCATTCATTGAAAGAGCTGTCTTTTGTTTGGTGTGGGAAATCATGCATTTAAATGTTTCAATCAGAACAATCACATTATAGTTTTAATATAATATTTTCAGATTTCCTGACAAAATGGAAAAGTGATGACAAAAAAGTTACAGATTGTAAAAAGGGTGGGAGATTATGATACTTTTGTCCCAAAAGAAACATAATAGTGTCAAAAAAGATTACCGTACATTAAAAATCTGATTTAGAATTTGCATATTTTTGCCTTTGTGTGAAGAACACTTTGACACTGGATTTAACCTTCACACTCACCCATTTATTTGCTGCCTAACGCAACTGCAACTTCCTGCTTTAGTCCCCTCAATAATTCCAAATTAAAACAGATCCAACCTACCTTTTTGTTAATTATGTAGTGACATTAAATGCAGTCTAGGGTAAAGTCTTACAGTGTTGACCACTGTGGTGCCAGTGGTCCTAAATCTGCTCTTTAAAACATTAAAACTAATCTCCTGTTCTATAAATAGAACAAAAGAAATCCCAAGAGTCCAGGCCTTGAGGTCATCAATATAACAATGGTCATACTCAGGCAGTCCATAATACCACACATATTCATCAGCAGCTGCCCAGTAAAGACCCTCCCCATTCTACACAGGCAGTAATCAAACACTGAATCAGTCAGCAAAACATCAGCATCATTGGATGTCATTCATTTTACATTCAAAGAGCCTTTGTATGTCATTCAAGCGGTATAGACAGAAAAATAAATAAGATGAAAATGTAATTTGAAACTGTAGTTTTGCCCGACAGAGACAGTGGCCCACTTCACACAACAATATTTTCAGATGAAAAGGCAACACTTTAGTTCTGTTTTGGCTGTCTGTATATGAACACACTCTGGTCTCACCTCTGCACCCCCCCACCCTGCACCACCTCTGCACCACATGTATGCCTGTGACAGAGATTATCAACATGATTACCAGGATATCGGAGTGAACAGTCTTAGCAACATGAGGACTAACCAAAGATGGACTAGTTAACTGCTTCTATAATTAGACCAAACAATATGATAAATACAACCGTCTCAACTCTGCACGTTACTTTTTCACTCTGTGTAATGGCACCAATCAGCCATAAAAGAACAACTAAAAAAAAAAAACAGACCGCTATTGCTGAGTCAAATGACAGAGCTACAAGGCATAAAGAAATCAATGTTTAAAGCAGTTGTCTAGTCTCATAAACACTCTATTTTAATGATATTTATTTCAGTGATGCTGTATGACCTGTGAGATCCATGTTATCTTAGCTAGGTCTTTAGCAGGCGCCGTGGAATCTCTCACTTCCACTCCCTGTACCCTGACACTGGCTGTCAGTAACAGTTAAAAGCGTGTAAATAATCTCTGCACTTGTCACCTCTTGTTGACCTTTATTTTATCTCTTAACCTTTCAAGTGGCTGTAAGTGCTGCTGCAAGCCAAGCTTTGCATTATAGATGCTACACACACACACACACACACACACACACACACACACACACACACACACACACACACACACACACACACACACGACTACTGTGTACCTGTGAGTCTAATTGCTCCAAAACACATCTGTAAAATTTGAATACAGTTGACTTTTAAAATGTAGATCCTTTGTTTTAATCTTTTTTAGTCCGATAAAGTCATTGAATGATAAAACTTACCTTGAAAACACCTTTAATCTTGTGCAAAACGAAAACTTACAATTTCTTAAAGGGTAGATTGCAAAGTAATATAATAGTTTCCCTGTTGCAAATGTCATTTTTATTTTTTCAGATTGACACATGTCTGACTGATAGTGTACAGCTACAAACCCTATAAACAATTGTTGGGAATCTGTTGATATTTAAAATGTTTCATACCTCATACCTGTGGACATATGTCACATGTTTATGTGAGACACAGCCTGTTGTCTGGTCCTGGATGAAGGCTCAGCCAGGAACCTGAAAGCCTCTGAGGCTGTTCTCCTCAATCAGTGCAGGCTTCTCGGCTGGAATTTCACACAGTTATCTTTGTCCTCAAAGACACAATGCCATGTCACCGGGACTGTTACCAGGGGCTCCGGTTTCACTGGCTGCTGTCACACAAAGAGAAAGGGCCTTTTGCTCTGACCTTGGCATCACACTGGCAGATGTCCCGCTTCAAGTCTGTGCTGTGATTTCATTACTGCATCTCAGCGGAGGTCAAGCACGTCACCCGTGGAAGACCTCCATTTGTGCGCCTCACACTTGTCGCCTGGTTAATCATGCAGACTAATGTTCTTTATTTAGAAGGCTGTTTTTCTTACTGCATAGTCCAGACTGTGATAGCTAAACACAGTATATATGCCTTCACTTAAGCCCTCTGGGTTATGGAGACCACATGATTTACACCCTTACTCAAAATATCTCTGCATATTTTTGATATCTTCAGTTGTTCTTTATTTACTGGTTAAGAATTCTACTTTTTATTTCAATTCAATTCTTAATCTTTTAATAATTTTATTATATCTTAATTAGATTAAGTAAGGGTTTAAAATGTTTGGTTTCTAGTTTGCATCTTTCAATAAAAGAGGAAATTCTGTGTCTGGGTCTAGACGATTCTGGTTCAAGTGTTGGTTGGTACTGGCTAGGGTGTTGAGTGGTTCAGGCCCATGTGATGAGTCAGAACCACTCAACACCTGAGCCAGAATCGCTCAACAACCGCTCAGATGTTGAGCAGTTCTGGCTCAGGTGTTGGATGGTTCTGGTTAAGGTGTTGAGTGGTTCTGGCTTAAGTGTTGAGCAATTCTGGTTTTAAGCAGTTTTGTTTCAGGTTTTGAGTGGTTCTGCTTCAGGTGTAGAGCAGTTCTAGCTCAGGTATTGAGTGGTTCTGGCTCAGGTGTTGGATGGTTCTGGCTAAGGTGTTGAGCAGTTCTGGCTTGGGTTTGGATGGTTCTGGTTCAGGTGTTGAAGTGGTTCTGGTTCAGGTGTTGAGCGGTTCTGGCTTGGATGTTGGATGGTTCTGGTTCAGGTGTTGAGTGGTTCTGGCTTAAGTGTTGAGCAATTCTGGTTTTAAGCAGTTTTGTTTCAGGTTTTGAGTGGTTCTGCTTCAGGTGTAGAGCAGTTCTGGCTCAGGTATTGAGTGGTTCTGGCTCAGGTGTTGGATGGTTCTGGCTAAGGTGTTGAGCAGTTCTGGCTTGGGTGTTGGATGGTTCTGGTTCAGGTGTTGAAGTGGTTCTGGTTCAGGTGTTGAGTGGTTCTGGCTTGGATGTTGGATGGTTCTGGTTCAGGTGTTGAGTGGTTCTGGCTTAAGTGCTGAGCAATTCTGGTTTTAAGCAGTTTTGTTTAAGGTTTTGAGTGGTTCTGCTTCAGGTGTAGAGCAGTTCAGGCTCAGGTATTGAGTGGTTCTGGCTCAGGTGTTGAGCAGTTCTGGCTTGGGAATTGAGTAGGCTAGCTCAGGTGTGGGCTGGTTCTAGCTTAGGTGTTGAGGGGTTCCCTTTCTGGCATTAAGTGATTCTGGTCCACTGTTGATCGGTTCTGGCTCAGATGTCGAGCATTTCTGGTTCAGCAGTTCAGCCATGAATGTGGCAGCAGAGATGATCCAATGCTCTGAGGTCGATGGTTTGATTCCTGCTGTCTAAGTCCTTGATGGTCCTAACCGTAGGTTGTTCCCGATGCTCTCAATGTAAGTCGCTGCCAGGAGGAAACCTTGTAAAATAACCCACAGAGTGGTGTAGACACACCATAACTCTGCCTATCTGTTAGTTTGTTAGTTTCTGAGGGTGGTGGTGGGGTGGGTCATTATCACTTATCTATAATAATAAAAACACTTAAGCAGAGGATTAAATTGGGAAGACATTTGCAGCCTAAAGTCAGAGGATGGAGTGACAATTGTTCCTGTAACAGAAGCACTGTCAGGGAGGATGAGAGCGGAATTCCTTCCTGTGTCTATTTAAAGCTGGATTTGTGCTCCCCTGCTGCAGGATACCTACGATTAATCGTCACACCACATGGAGCTCCTAATATGGCCGTGCTAGTAGACTCCAATCACTGATAAGACCCTGACCTGCTGATTTCTATATTGCTCTCTGCCATTCATTAACCCCCACCCCCTTCACGTACACCACTCAGACACAATAACATTCCTGCAGCCTGAATGCTCCTCCATATTTGGCATTGGGTCTTTGTTTAAAAGCAGAACTGATGGTCAACCCCCCCCATAGGTCACCATTCTGTCTCAAGGTAAGGTGCGTGGGCAAAGTCCACACTATTACAGTGTTATTACACTGTAACTTTGCATTTGTCTGTGGATGAACACTTGTCTCATCACTGTCATTTAAATTCCAGCAGCAGCATCGCGCCTCGAACACCTCAGAAGAGACTGATAAGGTGAGATCACCCATATCAGAATAAGTTTCAGATCAAAATGTTTACTAATGATCTATACTGTTTGAGGTACCTTTTACATTTAAAAAAAAATATTCTGGCTGCTTTTATCTTTTGCTTTCATTTGTAGGTTTATATCTGCACCTGCATCAACAATTTTGCATAATAATCAGAAAAATTTTGATCTCAGCTGAGGAGAGAATTTGCTCTGAATCACATGTTTAAATTTTATGGCTAAGTGGTGAAAAATCTAATTCAAATGAGATTTTGATTTAAAAAAAACAAATAATCAATAGAGCAACAAAAAAATAAATTCTGTATGACAAAAGAAAAGGAGAAAACTCCAGATAATTTATTCTGCACCTCATCCATCCCCAGTTAAAACAGTTCAGTTCTGGATTTCTGTCTTTCTGTAGACAGAAAAATGAGTGACGCTACCATGAAAGAGTTTGGGGCAGCAGCTCCGTACCTGAGGAAATCTGAGCGGGAACGTCTGGAGGCTCAGACGCGTCCCTTTGACATGAAGAAAGAGTGCTTCGTTCCAGATACTGAGGAGGAGTACGTGAAGGCATCCATCACCAGCCGCGAGGGTGACAAAGTTACCGTCCAGACTGAGAAGGGGAAGGTGAGTGGATCTGTGAGGACATGTTAAAAACCTCATCTGTCGGTCTGAGGTGGACTCTGTCCAGGGCTGCTTTTAGCCTTCCAAATGATGGTGGGCAGTGACCACTTAGCCATTAAAGATGAACTGCCATTGTAGGAAGTTTACCGGTAAACAGGTTAAAATCCAAAACGTTAACTTCTCTGTTAACTTGACAGTATAAACAGCATGAACAGCCATTTAAGTAAAGGGCCATATCTGTCCTACGAAAATTGTGTTATTTCTGAATCTACACTTTCAGACAGTGACGGTGAAGGAGTGTGATGTCCACACTCAGAACCCACCAAAGTTCGATAAGATTGAAGACATGGCCATGTTCACCTTCCTCCACGAGCCCGCCGTGCTGTTTAACCTCAAAGAGCGTTACGCAGCGTGGATGATCTACGTAAGGCTGACGTCTGATGTCTGATCGTCTTAGATTGATGAGAAACCAGCACTTGAACCTTTCCCATCTTTCTCTATGGCAGACCTACTCTGGGCTGTTCTGTGTGACTGTCAACCCCTACAAGTGGCTGCCAGTCTACAACCAGGAAGTTGTTGTGGCCTACAGAGGAAAGAAGAGGACTGAAGCCCCTCCTCATATTTTCTCTATCTCTGACAATGCATACCAGTATATGCTAACTGGTAATTCACCTCCACTTCTCCAATGTTTCAATTCTTTTAAGCAAAGGCCAGGCCTTATTTCTATGTTGTTGTTTTTTTTTTACAGACAGAGAAAACCAGTCAATCCTCATCACGTGAGTTTTCTGTTCTGTTGTGTGTGTTTTAGACTAAACAGAGGCATCAATGACACAATGATACATTTAAAAGTCTGATAGACTGAGAGAGAAAGAGTGATTAAAGAAAGGGCAGTGATTACAACCCCTGAGAAAAGGATGCATTTGTTGTTTTCAGCGGAGAATCTGGTGCCGGGAAAACGGTTAACACAAAGAGAGTCATCCAGTACTTTGCCAGTATAGCTGCTGGAGGTGGAAAGAAGGAGGGAAACCCCGACAAAAAGGTCAAACTAGATACAGGAATGAAAAAGTAAAGGAATCATTTACCCTGAGAAATTAATGAAAGGGGTGTTTGTTGTGTTTTTAGGGTACGCTGGAGGATCAAATCATCCAGGCTAATCCGGCTTTAGAAGCCTTTGGTAATGCCAAAACCATCAGGAATGACAACTCTTCCAGATTTGTAAGTTTGTTTCCTGGATAAAAATGACCCTCTGAGTCTATTCCATCTCACCATTTTCTGTCTGTTGAATACATTTTAGGGCAAATTCATCCGGATCCATTTTGCTGCCAGTGGAAAACTTGCTTCCGCTGATATTGAGACTTGTAAGCAGTGATCTTTCAGTGAGTTCTTTTTGTTCTGTTAATCACTACAGTGGGAATTCTGTATGTTCACAGATCTGCTGGAAAAGTCAAGAGTCACCTTTCAGCTCAAAGCTGAGCGGGATTATCACATCTTCTATCAGATTCTGTCTCAGAAGAAACCTGAACTGCTCGGTAAACAATGATCACCAGTCCTGGAAGCAGGAACAACAAGCAGTTACATTCCTAGATCTCTGACAGAAATCTAATGTTTATGCTGGAATTTTTTTCAGAGATGATGCTGATCACCAACAACCCCTATGACTACGCCTACATCTCTCAAGGAGAGACAACTGTGACATCTATCAACGATGCAGAAGAGCTGATGGCTACTGATGTGAGTAGGGACACAGAAAAATGTATATCTGCACAGGAAAAAGTGTAAAATCTGTTTTAACACTAATCTGTGCTGCTAATCGCCCCAGTCATTACAAATAAGAGTTAAAAGTGAGAATGAAAATAAACTAGAAAATAAACTAAAAAGGGAAAAAAGGGAAAAAAGGGAAAATCTTATACAATCTGGGGTCAGGCCCTGGGATTCTGGAAAGCGCCTTGAAACAATTTTGATTGTTTAAGACGCTATATAAATAAAGATTGATTTGATTTAAATAAATTTCAAAGCGGTGGTGAATGGAACTGGGGTTCCCATAATTACCAAGCCAAGACACCCCCCCCCCCCCCCCCCCCCCCCCGCAAGGCCTCTATTTGGGAATCCCCTTTGCAAACCAGGCAAATATGTTAAGAAACATTGAATTTTTGAATTTCTTAATCTCTAATTATCATCCAATAATTGTGTGGAAAAGGGCTCTTGTTTATGTTTGAAAAGGTCTTTGTGGGTGTTTTTGTGTCAAGGGATGCGGAACTTTTGAGAGTTTCAAACACTAATTTAAAAGGGTCTCTGCATTTTGGGCAATTGAGCCATTTTTCTGTGTTTTTAAAGGTATATTCACAGCCGGCTGTCTCATACTGTACTTGCATTTCAGTTCACCAGAAATTCTTAGT
Organism: Takifugu rubripes; assembly: GCF_901000725.2. Taxonomy (NCBI): domain Eukaryota; kingdom Metazoa; phylum Chordata; class Actinopteri; order Tetraodontiformes; family Tetraodontidae; genus Takifugu; species Takifugu rubripes. The sequence goes on from NC_042306.1 coordinate 7,983,844, forward strand.
TTCTTGTTGAGGCAGTGTCACCCACATCATGGCTATTGTATGTGTCTTGGGACTTCTTTTTTTCAAAACTCTCTCCATATCTGCACCAGCCTCAGAGCAGCTCAATGACAGCCCCTAACCACCAGGACAACACAGATTATGACATACACAAGGATTTAAACAGGCATGCAGTTAGAAAGATAGCAGTTAAGATTATAGTGTTCTTTTATTATAACCTATAATTCATAACAATACTTGAAAATATTTTCGACTCTGTTGGTATTTTTCTCTTTTTTGTCACCTTCTCTCCAATTTTGGAGGCTCTCTAACTCCCTCTGGTGGCCTCCGCTTTAAAACCCATTGAGATACAATATGTAGATGAATAAAATCGATAAAATAAAATAGATACATTTAGATCTAACTTGTTATATTAAAATAATCTGGATTCTCATTGAAAATATAAATGTTTTGCTACAATCTTGTAATATGAAAAATGAACAAATGGGTTAGAATACATGTAATAACTGAGCCACCTTCATTATGGCAAATATTGGTCCAATTGGTTTTAAGACTGTGATTCTGTTTATGTCAATAGATCACATTCAAAATATAAACATATTGAAAGTCAAGAACCTCTTGTCAATTAGAAAATCTTTGATAGGTTTTTGAAATAATGTCTATGATATCACCTTATAGTATCTCTTCCTCAGAGTGCCTTTGATGTGCTGGGATTCACTCAAGAGGAGAAGAACTCTGTGTACAAGTTGATTGGTGCCATCATGCACTATGGCAACATGAAGTTCAAGCAGAAGCAGCGAGAGGAGCAGGCAGAGGCCGATGGAACTGAAGGTGAGAGAAGATCTGTTGGTCAGGTTTGAGTGAGGTTCTGGCCTCAGTCGACACAGTCACAATATTCACTTTCCTGTTCCAGATGCTGACAAATCAGCATATCTGATGGGCCTGAACTCTGCAGACCTCATCAAAGGTCTCTGTCACCCAAGGGTCAAAGTTGGAAATGAATGGGTCACCAAGGGACAAAATGTCCAGCAGGTAAGAGAAACACAAAAGTTCAAAGGCACATGATCAGGAAATGTAAATACAGTACATACACCGTTATTTCCATTTCTATGCTTTTGCTTAATCAGAACTGTATTTTAGTCAAAGTCTGAATTAGCAATAAAAATAAAGTTGTATGAAAGTGAATTAGGTTCACATTACTAAAGTTATCATTAGAATAACAATAATAATAAAAACACATGACAGTATATAATCAGCTCATGATTTAGCCTTTTAGGGTCAAGATTTTAAATGTCGCAATTTAAAGTGGATTTACTGGATGCAATACTGTGATACAGTTCAGTTCAAACTGTATATTGTACATCTATAGAAAACAGGTACTTGAATAGAAGAGAACATTTATTGCCAGAAAAACACTTTGTTATTCAAGCACAGGTGAAATTTTCAGTTTTTAGTTTAGCACAGTAGCTTTGTGAAGACTGTCAGAAATAATGCAAACAGCATTTAAACATAACTCCAAACTTGTTCTGGTTTTTAGGTGAATTATGCTATCGGTGCACTGTCTAAGTCAGTGTATGAGAAGATGTTCCTGTGGATGGTGGTGAGAATTAACCAGTCCCTGGACACCAGGCAGCCTCGCCAGTACTTCATTGGGGTGCTGGACATTGCTGGATTTGAAATCTTTGATGTGAGTCATCTAACCAGCTGTTTTCCTGACCGAGATTCAGTTTTGATTGAGTTCAATGACCACATTTTAAGTTGTGTTTTTCCAGGAAGGCAGCACAGACATCCACTTCACACTTCTTACCAAATGATTTCCTTCCTTTTACAGTTCAACACATTCGAACAGCTGTGCATCAACTTCACCAATGAAAAGCTGCAGCAGTTCTTCAACCACCACATGTTTGTGCTGGAGCAGGAAGAGTACAAGAAGGAAGGGATTGAGTGGACTTTCATTGATTTTGGTATGGACCTGCAGGCCTGTATTGACCTGATTGAAAAGGTGAGATGTGTTCACATATGAGTCAAGGAGAGAAAAGAGAAGAGAAATAAAATACCAATGCTGTTCCTTTCCACAGCCCATGGGTATCATGTCCATCCTTGAAGAGGAGTGCATGTTTCCCAAAGCATCTGATGCCACCTTTAAAGCTAAACTCTACGACAACCATCTGGGTAAATCTGCCAACTTCCAGAAACCCAGGATTGTCAAAGGAAAACCAGAGGCCCATTTTGCCCTGATGCACTACGCTGGAACTGTTGATTACAACATCAACAACTGGCTGGTGAAGAACAAGGACCCTCTGAATGAGACGGTGGTTGGACTCTACCAGAAGTCTAATCTCAAACTCTTATCCATCCTCTTTGCTAATTATGCTGGAACTGACGCAGGTTTGTCTTTTGAAGAGTCAAAGACTTTTTCCTTTGCACAACTGCAGAATTAAGAGGCTTTACCTAAAAAAGAATTGTGCTTTTCTACATTTCATCATCGATGGTTGGAATGATGTGAAACCAATGATCCATGTTTTATTTTAATTCAAGAAACTGGTGGAAAAGGCAAAGGTAGCAAAAAGAAAGGTTCATCTTTCCAAACGGTCTCAGCATTACACAGGGTAAGATTATGAAGATGATGATTATTATGATTACAATCACTAATTCTAATGGATCAACTTATTCATTCAGATACATGTTTTGAAGCTTGGTGTCACTGGTTTATCTTTATGGTGTTCTTCCCAAAGATGAAACATGAAGCACTTTTTTTTGCTTTGCACATACAGGAAAACCTGAACAAGCTGATGACCAATCTGAGGTCTACTCACCCTCATTTTGTGCGCTGCATCATCCCCAATGAGACCAAGACTCCTGGGGCTATGGAGCATCCTCTGGTCATGCACCAGCTGCGCTGTAACGGTGTTCTGGAAGGCATCAGGATCTGCAGAAAAGGATTCCCCAACAGGATCCTCTATGGAGACTTCAAACAGAGGTTCATCTTTCTCCAATGTTCCAAAGCATAAATAAGTTTCACCGTTGACAGCATTGCCTTTTTACCTCTCCAGATATCGTATTTTGAATCCTGCTGCCATCCCCGAGGGTCAGTTTATTGACAGCAAGAAGGGAGCTGAGAAACTTCTGGGATCTCTGGATATTGATCATAATCAGTACAAGTTTGGGCACACTAAGGTAAAAGACATTTGAAGGAACATCCTGAATCTCAGACATACATCAGTGACCTTTGACCTGGTCAATTCTGATCTCTGACATCTGTCTGATGAGGGATCTGATCTAAAATAATCTTGTAAAACGATGTATTTCCTAAAGGTGTTCTTTAAGGCCGGTCTTCTTGGGCAACTTGAAGAGATGAGAGATGACCGGCTTTCACTTATCATCACTGGAATCCAAGCTAGATCCAGAGGACTTCTGGCCAGGCTGGAATTCCAGAAGATTGTGGAAAGGAGGTAACATATGAATATAGAATATATGTGATGCTTCTCATGTTGCATCTTACTTGGCTGTTATCACACTGGTTGGCCATTGACAGGGATGCATTGCTGGTGATCCAGTGGAACATCCGTGCCTTCATGGGGGTCAAAAATTGGCCCTGGATGAAGCTGTACTTCAAGATCAAACCTCTGCTGAGATCTGCTGAGGCAGAGAAAGAGATGGCCAACATGAAGGAAGAATTCCTCAAGTTGAAAGAGGCTTTTGCAAAATCTGAAGCTCGTAGAAAAGAGTTGGAGGAAAAAATGGTCACTCTTCTCCAAGAGAAAAATGACCTGCAGCTGCAAGTTCAAGCTGTAAGTTTGGTATCATTTTGAGTTTATGATGTCACACATCTACTCTGCTAATGTCCAAGTAAATATTAATACAGCAGCACTTTATATTTTGACTCACTGTCACTGAATGACTTGTTTCAGGAGCAAGATAATCTGGCTGATGCTGAGGAAAGATGTGAGGGGCTGATCAAAAACAAGATCCAACTGGAAGCAAAGTCTAAAGAGCTGTCTGAGCGTCTGGAGGATGAGGAGGAGATGAATGCTGAACTTACTGCCAAGAAGAGGAAACTAGAGGATGAATGCTCTGAGCTGAAGAAAGACATCGACGACTTGGAGCTCACTCTGGCTAAAGTGGAGAAAGAGAAGCATGCCACCGAGAACAAGGTGTTCTTATGCAGCACAGTATCATGTAACTTTATCAACATTTTGATAGAATGGAAAGAGACTGAAGTCATACTCAACCTTCCAGAAAGCTCGTCATTTTTGTTTTTTAATATATTATTATTATTCAGTCTTTTGAGTACATTAAGACATTACTGACATTTTTGTATCAGATTGTAGAAGTCAGGTATATGTATGGTTAAAGGACAGCTCTGGAGCTCTTTATATATCTAATTAATCTTGGTCTTTTCACTTCCACCAGGGGCACTGTCCCTTTAAGAAAAATGCAGTTATGTCAATAGTTTCTATTTTTAAAATCATGTATATCCAATTCCACAGGTGAAGAACCTGACCGAGGAAATGGCTGCTTTGGATGAAATCATCGCCAAGTTAACCAAGGAGAAAAAAGCTTTACAGGAAGCTCATCAGCAAACACTGGATGATCTGCAGAGTGAAGAAGACAAAGTCAACACTCTGACCAAGGCCAAAACTAAGCTGGAACAACAAGTGGATGATGTAAGAAATAAATAAATAAATATAGACATAATGTTTGATCAAAGCTGTTTCTAATTTGAAGTGGGATTTATAACCAATACTACCATGATGACGCCATCCTGAGGTGGTGATGCACACACTGCTATCACCTTTTGGTCTAGGTTGATTTGTAATTAGCATGATCCTTGTTAATGTTCATTTGTAATTAGCATGATCCTTGTTAATGTTTTCCAGCTTGAAGGTTCACTGGAACAGGAGAAGAAAGTTCGGATGGATCTGGAGAGAGCTAAAAGGAAGCTTGAAGGAGACTTGAAATTGACTCATGAGAGCATCATGGACCTGGAGAATGACAAGCAGCAGCTGGAAGAGCATCTTAAAAAGTAAAAATGAGTCTTTCCCTCTCTCTGTCTCTCTCTATTTTATATATATATATATATATATATATATATATATATATATATATATATATATACACACACACACACACACACACACATAATTATTATTATTATTTTATTGCTATGATTTAACTTATCTCTTATCAGGAAAGACTTTGAGGTCAGCCAGCTCAATAACAAGATAGAAGACGAGCAAGCTGTGACTCTTCAGCTTCAGAAGAAACTGAAGGAACTCCAGGTGATGCTCAAACACTCTAGGACACAGTGATAAGAGTTGGCAGTCAGCAATTAACTAATCCCTTATGTATAGGCTCGCATTGAGGAGCTTGAGGAAGAGCTGGAAGCAGAGAGAGCTGCTCGAGCCAAGGTGGAGAAGCAGAGAGCAGACCTAGCCAGAGAGCTGGAGGAGATCAGCGAGAGGCTGGAGGAGGCTGGTGGGGCAACAACTCTCCAGATTGAGATGAACAAAAAGAGGGAGGCTGAGTTCCTGAAGCTGCGCAGAGACCTCGAAGAGGCAACTCTGCAGCACGAAGCCACAGCAGCCACTCTCAGGAAGAAACAAGCTGACAGCGTTGCTGACCTGGGAGAGCAGATCGACAACCTGCAGAGAGTCAAGCAGAAACTGGAGAAGGAGAAGAGTGAGCTCAGACTGGAACTGGATGATGTGGTCTCCAACATGGAACATATTGTGAAGACAAAGGTTGGTCAACACAAAAGGGAATTATTTCTCAACAAAACAACAAATATCTGCATTTTTGTGTATTCATGACTTTAATTTTAATTTAGACAAACCTAGAGAAGAACTGCAGAGTGATAGAAGATCAGATGAATGAGTACAAATCCAAATTTGAAGAGGGTCAACGCTGCATTACTGACTTCAATATGCAAAAAGCAAAACTTCAGACAGAAAATGGTACGTCCCTTTTAAAAAATTAAAACATGTTTGAAGACTCTTGTAAACTGAAATTAAAAAAACACTGGAAACTTAAAAATATACATACAAATATCAAGTTCTTTTTCATTGAAGAGAAAAAAATACCATGAAGTGTTCGTACATTGATATTTTTGATCACTTTGAACAGAAAGTAGTCATTGAGAACATTCAAAATATGTAATTGCAGCATAAATACTTACATCAGGGTGTAAAACATGGGATTATGGGGAACCTGCACATGTTCTCAGTCATAAACGACTTTGCAGAAATATTTACACTTATACAATACAGTTTCCACGTAAGCACAGCTTCGATGTGCTTGTCATCGTTTTAACATTTCCATGCAATGCCAAACATGCACACACAATCATCACACGCGGTAGCGATTCTTCATAAAACGGCAAATTCAAATGTTTTTTCTCTCTAAATCTACTAGGTGAGCTGTCGAGGCAGCTGGAGGAGAAGGATTCACTTGTGTCTCAGCTGACACGTGGAAAAATGTCCTACACTCAACAGATTGAAGACCTAAAAAGACAGCTGGAGGAGGAGAGCAAGGTCAAATGAAGCTTCCTTGCACGATGCTGTGACACTGCCCTGATGTGCAACTTCCCATCTTCATGTAATTTTGGTGTCTACAGGCCAAGAGTGCTCTTGCCCATGCCCTGCAGTCTTCTCGCCATGACTGCGACCTGCTGAGGGAGCAGTACGAGGAGGAGCAGGAGGCCAAGGCTGAGCTGCAGCGGAGCATGTCCAAGGCCAACTCTGAGGTGGCTCAGTGGAGAACCAAGTATGAAACTGATGCTATCCAGAGAACCGAGGAACTGGAGGAGGCAAAGTAAGATCGTCTGACACAGCAGTTCAACATTTAACTCCTAACGCCATTTTTCGTCTAGCAGATCAGCTTTTTGTTTGTGTTATGTTCCAACTAAAATGTAAGACGAACAAAAAGTTTGTCTGTTAGGTGAGCGAGCAGCCAGTCATTTAACTGAAGTCAGTGCAATCATCCGATGGAGGGAAACTGAGGCAATATTAAGACTAATTAATGACTGTTTCTTAAGGAAGAAGCTGGCGCAGCGTCTGCAGGAGGCTGAGGAGGCTGTTGAAGCAGTGAATGCTAAGTGTTCCTCTCTGGAGAAGACCAAACACAGGCTGCAGAACGAGATTGAAGATCTGATGGTGGATGTGGAGAGGTCTAATGCTGCTGCTGCTGCTCTGGACAAGAAGCAAAGGAACTTTGACAAGGTGAGTCCGTGTTGTGTATGTTGGATAAAGTTCAGTACAGTACAGTACTTTAACTTTCTATTGTTATGCTACGTGAAAATCGAAATGTTTAAAAAATGTCTATTTTTTCTTCATTAATGTCACAGGTGAATGTTTCTTTTTAACCTTTCTGCAGGTTCTGTCTGAGTGGAAACAGAAGTATGAGGAGTCTCAGTGCGAGCTGGAAGGCTCTCAGAAAGAGGCCAGAGCTCTGAGTACAGAGCTCTTCAAGCTGAAGAATTCATACGAGGAGTCACTGGATCATCTGGAGACCATGAAGAGAGAGAACAAGAACTTACAGGGTAAAACAGTTTACAAGAATATTCTATGCATGGAAATATATAGTATATATTATATAATATATAAAAGTTTTCTGAAGTGAGAAGATCATGTAAACATCATGTAATCTCCATCATGACCCTTTTAGTTTAACCGTTTAATCAAATTTCCCTGTACGACATCAGGGAATGGTTGTTAATGGGCATTAAAAAGACAACTCTTATGTGTGCACATTCTTTAGATGCTCTTCACATGTGACAATTTAAATACTAATCATTGCTTTTTATGGACAGAGGAGATTTCTGACCTCAGTGAGCAACTCAGTGAGGGTGGGAAGAGCATCCATGAATTGGAGAAACTCCGCAAACAACTGGAACAAGAGAAAAATGAAATCCAGTCTGCTCTAGAGGAAGCTGAGGTACAGGATTACTATGATGGTTGAAATCACCTTTTTGAGCTGTGTTTTGTGTTGTCTAACATTTCAAGACCTTTCTACTCACTAGGCTTCTTTGGAGCACGAGGAGGGTAAGATCCTGAGAGCCCAGCTAGAGTTCAATCAAGTCAAAGCGGACATTGAACGCAAACTAGCTGAAAAAGACGAGGAGATGGAGCAGTCCAAGAGGAACCTGCAGAGGACCATCGACACCCTGCAGAGCTCTCTTGAGGCTGAATGTCGCAGCAGGAACGAGGCCCTCCGTCTGAAGAAGAAGATGGAGGGAGATCTGAATGAGATGGAGATCCAGCTGAGTCAGGCCAACAGGCAGGCAGCTGAGGCCCAAAAACAGCTCAAATCTGTCCACGCACATCTGAAGGTAAACCTGAAGATGAAACACGAGATGTGAAAACTGAATCCAAACAATTAACCACCTGTGTTATCCCATGAAGGACTGTCAGATTCAGCTGGATGAAGCCATGCGGGCCAATGATGAGATGAAGGAGAACATCGCTATTGTAGAGAGACGCAACAACCTGCTTCAGGCTGAAGTGGAGGAACTGAGGGCCGCTCTGGAGCAAACAGAGAGGAGTCGTAAACTTGCTGAGCAAGAGCTGCTGGATGTCAGTGAGAGGGTGCAGCTGCTGCACTCACAGGTGAGACCTGATCATTTATGATAAATTAATCATGCAGATAGGCTTATTTCTTTTGACCTGATCCAATTTTCCATCCCTCAAATATGTAGAATACAGGCTTGATTAATCAGAAGAAGAAGCTTGAAGTCGATGCGTCCCAGCTTCAGACTGAAGTGGAGGAAGCAGTTCAGGAGTGCAGAAATGCTGAGGATAAGGCCAAGAAGGCCATTACTGATGCGGCCATGATGGCAGAGGAGCTGAAGAAAGAGCAGGACACCAGCGCTCACCTGGAACGCATGAAGAAGAACATGGAGCAAACTATCAAAGACCTGCAGCACCGTCTGGATGAAGCGGAGCAGATCGCCATGAAAGGAGGCAAGAAGCAGGTTCAAAAGCTGGAGGCCAGGGTGAGATGGATGTGCCAATATTATTGCTGTCATTAAGCAATGATGTTGAACTCATGAAACAAACAACTAAAAACTCCATATCCCATCAGACGCAAACCCCTGCTGGTCAACAGCTGGGGGCATCAGATTAAGTTAAAGTTGACAGATTTGAAAATTGTTGTTCTTGGCTTTAATTCAATTAGAAGAGATTCTGTTTCAACCTTTATGTTAGTTTGAAAGAAATTAAGTGTTATATTTGAATAGTTTTAAAATAATACAAGGGATCTGGCAACTACATAATTCACTATCTTTGACTTTCAGAGAGAATTGTGATTTAGTATTAATACAATGATTAAAACAGTTTAGCTGTAGTTTTATTTGAAAGTTTGATTCTTCTTTAATTATTTTGTCTTGTCCAGGTAAGGGACTTAGAGACCGAGGTGGAAATGGAGCAGAAGAAGAGCAGCGAAGCGCTGAAGGGAATACGTAAATATGAGCGACGCATCAAGGAGCTCACGTATCAGGTGAGTTGTCTATATTCAGTTTAGTCCCTCTGTTAGCTGCTGATGCCCCTCATCACTTTATTCTGCTCTTGCTCTGATTTGTTAAGACTGAGGAGGACCGGAAGAATGTCGTCCGTCTGCAGGACCTGGTGGACAAACTGCAAATGAAAGTCAAAGCTTACAAGAGAGCTGCAGAGGAAGCTGTAAGTGTGGCCCATAAATGTCCTGTTTTTGCTTCATCTACCCAGATTATTTTCTTTTAAATACAGATTACAATACATTTAAATACATTCTAGGAACCGTGCATGTTTACATGATTTTTAAAAAAAATGTTTGTTTCAAATTTTACTAAAATCAGTAAATAAAATAATGATTGAACACAATTAAAATAAAAATCCCCATTTTCCCTAAAGTAATATATCAATAAAAGTAGAACTGACAATTGGAGGAAAAAAAACAACAAAACAAATAAAAAACTTTACAGTTTGATTTATCAGATTATCATTCACCTCAGTGGCGCTGGAATCATTGTGGATGGATGGATGGATGGATGGATGGATGGATGGATGGATGGATGGATGGATGGATGGATGGATGGATGGATGGATGGATGGATGGATGGATGGATGGATGGATGGATGGATGGATGGATGGATGGATGGATGGATGGAATGATATGCTTTCCAGTGTCACGTTGAATCAAAAACTTACCAAAAATTCTGTCAACATGTTTTTTAGACAATTTTTCCCCACAATTCCATCACCATCTTCACTTTAAATAGACTCAGATTGAAACATGTTTTTGTCACTAAAGTGTTGGTACGTGACAGTTCCCAGATGTTCCATTATATATGATGTAAAAACAAGAACATGTCAATGTCGTATCCACTCCTCTAATATTGCTGCTTGCTAACTGAACCCTCTAGGAAGAGCAGGCCAACACTCATCTCGGAAAGTTCCGCAAACTGCAGCACGAGCTGGACGAGGCTGAAGAGCGAGCTGACATCGCTGAGTCGCAGGTTAACAAGCTGCGCGCCAAAAGCCGTGACGTTGGCTCCAAGGTGAGAGGTCTCGCTGGACTACATGAGATACATACATGGTGAAACCCTCCTTTTAGATTCTTTCACTTCATTTATGAGACTGAATACATTACAATACAAGTTTGACTTCATAAAAGAAATAAGACCAATCTTTGAAAAGATAGATGTATTTATCTGTTTTATGGGTCTGGTAAGATGTGCTAGTGGTTTTATGATTAATAATTAAATTCTTTTGTCATTTCTATCATGAAAACAGGCTCAGTATAGCACTACAGCACTACTACAAGCTGTTGCAGGATTTAAAAAACAACAACACAGACAGTTAAAAAAGTAAAACTTTTGCTCTTTAAGGTTTTTTTTTAAGAAACTTTACATCATCTGATTAAATTATTGTGACAGTCTGATTTTTTCTTAGTAGAGTAACAGTTTATCTTTTTAAAACCTTGTCTGTTCACTGATGGTTACGGATGTGAGCAAAGTGGAATGACAAGATGTATGTGTGAAAACAAAAAGATTCCACATTTATTGGCGACAGTATAAGACTGAATGTGATTTGTGAGGAATTGTTGAGTCCTGCTGAGTCTTTCATTAAACTGTCACATCCTTCTCTCTCACAGAAAGGGCTGGACGAGGAGTGAAACTTACAAACACTCAAACTGCAGCCATCTTCAACTTAATGGAACTGTAGAATAAAATAAAGAGCATTTCAATTAATCTGCAGACTCAGTCTTGTGTTTTTCCCTGTACTTGTTTATGAGAAGCAGACCGACGACACAACACGTTTTCACTTTAGTTACAGAAAAAAAGGAAGGTTATTAAAGTGCTAGTTTCAGGCTGCCACTGCTGTTAGACAGGAACACTCAATATATTTATCAAAAGAGCAAAACAGTAAATAAACAACTGACATTTACAGCAAAAATATAAATAAATGCTTTAACATTTTTGTCCCTCCTATAATTGCAGCAGTTAATTCTACTGGTTGTGTTACAATTTAGTCCCATATTTGATCGGCACACAGTATGTGAATGTTATTGGTACTATTGGTACTCACGCGTCTGCATACTTCTACCTGCAAACCTGACTAATTCTCTGCAGGTCTGTGCTTTCCATGAACAAGTGCAACTTTCTCAGTAGCATAAACTCTCTTAATCTTTGTCCTGCATGTCTGGTGACTTTATCACGTGGCCTTAACTTGCACAAAGACGCCCTAAACAAGGTGCCGTGTTGCTATGAGCTGCAATGTCCTCTGTCTCTATTCAGATTGGAATCAGACCCTAAAGTGTCAATCACCTCTAAACACACATCATGGCATTGCATTTTTCCTGTGTTTTGTTGATTCTGTAGTACTGTAGCTCCAGTTGTCATCATGTGGAGCCTAAGAATGAAACACATTTCATAACGTGTGTAAATGTGCTAATGCTGATGTAGGAGTCAACAGGTTGAAGACTCAACATTATGTTCCACACCGTGTCACACATCATCGGTGTGAGACGCTGATTCTGCAATGTGGACCAAAAGACTTTTCTGTCATCCTTTGGTAAAATGGTAAATGTAGGCGTCCAAATATTTTATGGGTAGCAGTATATTCTGTGTAAGCTTTAACCAGTAGAAATGTTGAAATCATGTAAATGAAACTGTATAATTATCCCACTGGCATGCATAGCAGTCAGCAGGCTACTGATTAACATCCTAAAACATGCACATTCAACTTTGTATATAATAGTTGAAAGGGTTTCAAATGAGATTTTCCATCAGTTCAGTTCCTGACATCCAGCAAATCTGTTCAAAACCTCAAAGCAAATATTTTTAAAAACAACTTTTAGGTGTTTTAGCACTCTTGTGCCTGTGATAAAGTAAAGTACAGTAAAGAATAAAACCATGTAAAGTAGAAAGTGACCAGTAATAAATCTCCTTGAATTCACACCATGAATCAGCATTAAATTTGACTTTTAGATTAGCTAGCAGACAGTTTTACTGTACCTGAGTCTCGGGGAGCAGCAGTGAATGATGCTACAGTTCTTCTTACACTGGTATCAGGAGACAAAGGAGAGATGACGTGAGCTTTTTGTTAAGAGCTACATGATGACCTTGATGTCACATGACTTGTCCTTCAAGGCTCAGCTGGATAGAGAGAGATTAAAAGATAATTATAAATTGCACTCTGTTATTCTTTCTTATCTGTGTTCTAACACTAATAAAATGAGTGTTGACCTCTGAAATATCTTTCTGCTTAACCTACAATCCTGTTCTACGCTGTGTGACGCCCATCTGTCTCAGATGTGTAACGTGCAGGCCAGAAATACCTCAGGAGGGACAACAAGAACAACAAAAGCAAGGTGACACCATTTGCTCTCTCCACATTATAGCTGCTAACATTTGGCTGCGTGGCAGAAGAGTCTGGTTACACCTCTGAGGCAAGAAGTGGACCAAAGCCAGGAAGAGCACAAAGAGAAGACAAGGATTTCCACCGTGGTTAAGGAAGCTGAGACTGACTGAAGCATACAGTAGTGGCGATAAATGTTTTTACTACTGTACAGATTATGGTCACTTAATAGCAATGTATGAGTATTACATTGACACTAAATCAGGTGTTGCTGCAGACAGTCAGGTTTAGGCAGAGGATGGAATCTTTTAGCCTTTTTGAGCTAAGATTTTTTTTTAATTTCTTTCACTTGAATACCAGGGCCTTATACAGTTTCAGTGGTGTTATTGAGTTTGGTGTTCTTATTGAGGCTGCTCTTAAAGGATGACCTTCTCAATCAAAGACAAAACTCTAGGCAAGAATTTCACAGGTTATCTTTGTCCTCAAGGCCAAAGGAACGGGAACAGCGCCATGACGACACCACGAGACAATGAGTAGAGAGAACGCTGAGTGATCTTTTTAAGACTGACCTTAGTTCTCACTTGATAACAGCTGCAGACTTTCAGCAGCCTCCCCACAGGAGACGCATGCTGGACCTCCACATTTTGATCTGAAATCCAAATATCCAATCAGTTCTCAAATTTACTTGATTAATTTTCAAACCTTCTTTTCCATAATTGTTGGTGTTGATGACAGTTTTTGGCATCCATTGAAGTACAACGGTAGCAGGTGAAGGGCCAGTCAAAATGCAGTTCACAAAGACAATAAAAATCTTGAACTTTCTCCCTTTAACATTTAGAGTTAACTTTAAGGTCCTCCTCCTTGTATACAAAGCAGTTCATGGGCTGGGGCCAAGCTACACTGCTAATTCCCTTGTTAGCTATATACCCCAAAGATCATCTCCTGCTGCTTTATTGGAGGTCCCCAACACGAGTCGAAAGGAAACTGAGGATGCCACCTTTGTTACATACCGTATGCCCCTAAGATCATTAAAATAAGATTGAAAACCTATCTTTACACTGTAGTCTTTACTGTAGCTTAGTTTCATCCCACCCTGTGTTGGGTGTTATTGTTTTAATTGCATATTCTTCTCTTAAGTGTTACTAATGTTTTATTTTGTTTTGTATGAATGCTTTATTTTAATAATGCATTTAAAATTTCTCTCTTTACTTTTATTCTGAAGCACTGTGAGCTGCAATCATTGTATAAAAAGCACAATAAAAAGATTCTTCTTCTTCTTCTTAGTAGTAGTAGTAGTAGTAGTATTAGTAGTTGATTTTTTACTTCGCTTAGCGGCACAATATTCCATTTCACTGCAAAAGTAAGCATTAATTTAACTAATTCTTCTTTAGCAGAATGTAGCCAGAAACATTCTTTATAAATCACAGGTCAATGATTTACCTACAATTTTTCGACATGAAAGGGTTTGTTTTGTATTTTATGCTGATTGCAGTAGAGTTACTAATATATGTACTTCAGTATAGCAGCTGTGTTGAGGAGCACCTACTGACAAATGACAACCATCCTATCTGGAGAAGCTGGTAGCATCATATAATCCATCATCTGGCTACTGGTTCACTTGTGGATCCCAGAATCCTTAACAGCAGAATGCAGGAGCCAAGCCTTTAGCTATCAGGCCCCTGCTGTCCAGGTAGAGGAGGATGACTCCCTCTCTACTTTAAAATGAACTTGAAACCTCTGTGAGGAAAGTTCTGCAATGTTCTGTTCTAACTAATGTTCATAGTTAGAACAGGAGCAGCAAACATCTTAGCTATGGTACATAAGACTGCTTTTTCCTCTCCTCTCCTCTCCTCTCCTCTCCTCTCCTCTCCTCTCCTCTCCTCTCCTCTCCTCTCCTCTCCTCTCCTCTCCTCTCCTCTCCTCTCCTCTCCTCTCCACTATATTAACGAGAACATGGGGTTAAATGAGGCAAAAGAACAATTCAATCTTCAAATTACCCCAAGATTCACACCTTATTTAGTGACCGTTTCCATCAACAAAACACAAATAGTACATTGTTTATTTTAGCTTAACTCTTCACTCAGGCCTTGTGTGATTCCCTGGTGTGCTCATGTAATTGTAAACATCATATTTTACAAGGAGCAGACAGCTGGGAATGTGACCTTTATTGGATTTATCTGAAGTGGATGGACAGTGTTCTGCTGAGGCCTTGGTGTGTCCAAGCTTAATGGATAATATATTTAGTTTAATTTAATTACTAAGTCCGTTTCCATGCATGTCTAAACCACGCTACACTTCTTCATTGATAGTGTTTGTTCATTTTCATTTAAAGTTAAATTGTTTTTCTATGTTTTTCAAGTTTGTTGTGAATGTTCTTCCTAGTCCTAGATCTGTTCCACTTCTTTTTAAACAATAAAGTATATTTCTTTACATTTTGTTTGCGTTTACATGCACACAAGGAAACCCAATTCCTGCATTAGTTTGGTAACATAAAATGTATGTGGACTCTATAGCTGGACAATAATGGGCCCAGATTAGACCAAATGTAGCCGGACTACCACTGCTGGGTAGCGCACTTAATATGTAGACAGTCTGTAGACAAGTCTGTCAGCATGAATTTTGCACGTCATGCATGCACATGTAAACAAACTTACTGAATGCTCTTTTATAATAAATCAAACCAATATTCTGGTACCATTTTGATTCATTGAAATTTGAGGAAATTAAATGCTATTCTGCAGCTGTGTCGGATATTTCCAAATAGTTAGGTTTTGTTCAGATCATAACGAAATTATTTTGTCCATTTAATATTATCCATCCATCCATCCATCCATCCATCCATCCATCCATCCATCCATCCATCCATCCATTCTCTACCGCTTATCCGGGGTCGGGTCGCGGGGGCAGCAGCCTAAGGAGAGAAGCCCAGACTTCCCTCTCCCCAGCTACTTCTTCTAGCTCATCCGGAGGGATCCCCAGGCGTTCCCAGACCAGTCGAGAGACATAGTCTCTCCAACGTGTCCTGGGTCTTCCTGGGGGTCTCCTACCGGAGGGACATGCCCTGAACCCCATGGTTCTTCTTCACCATGAACACTATGGTTCACCATGAGGCTATGGTTCTCATCCGGAAAAAGGTGGAGTGCCTTCTCCGGGTCAAGGAGGAGATCCTGCCCCACGTGGAGGAGTTCAAGTACCTCGGGGTCTTGTTCACGAGTGAAGGAAGAATGGAGCGGGAGATCGACAGGCGGATCGGTGCGGCGTCCGCAGTAATGCGGACTCTGCACCGGTCCATAGTGGTTCCTACCCTCACCTATGGTCATGAGCTTTGGGTAATGACCGAAAGAACAAGATCACGGGTACAAGCGGCTGAAATGAGCTTCCTCTGTAGGGTGGCTGGGCTCTCCCTTAGAGATAGGGTGAGAAGCTCTGCCATCCGGGAGGAGCTCGGAGTAGAGCCGCTGCTCCTCCGCGTTGAGAGGAGCCATATGAGGTGGCTTGGGCATCTAGTTAGGATGCCCCCTGGACGCCTCCCATTTAATATTATTGTCGATAAATTATTTTCATCTAGCATTTTTCAGGGCCCCATCTTGCTGTTGAGTACATGGTGGCTGAATGTTGCTCACCGGACCTGTCAGGATAAACTCACGGAACACTTATCCACACAATGTAGAAGTGGATAAGACAAAACAAACTATAGATTTTAAATGTGCACATGAAAAATGCACTCAATGTGCACTTAAATGTGATGTGAAAAGGTGGTGATGATGGTTTAAAGATTTGTTTTATTGAGTATTACTATGTATGAGAAGAAAAACATCAGCAAACCAGGTTTCCATAACAGTAACGTGTTCATCTAATTATATATCATGTCAATTCCCTGGAGAACCAATCATATATTCATTAAAAACAATTATTTATTTAAGTTTTTTGTCATAGAAGATACACATTTCTCACATATTCCAATCAGTTAAAACAATTATTACCCACTTCTGCAAAACCAGATCACTGATAAATACTGAAATTCTTGGGTATCTCCATAATTCTAACCTATGAGCAGCAATATTAGCATTAGTAGTTGTCCTAGTATTAGTACTACTCCTGTTGTTATAGTAGCCGATATGATGCAGGAAAATTAGATGAATAAAAAGCATCTAAAAGGGAAGCTCATGTAAAGGTGATATAACGTTAATAATAATTCCTTTGGCATTTCTATTGTTAGAAAAGAAGAGCACCAATGCCAATTATCCCGGGGTGGACAAAGGCCATACATGTGTATGGTGAGTGATAATAGAGCTATGTCACAGCTGTGACCTTGGCCTTGTCTTGTTTCTCAGTAGACAGCTGCTCTTCTTTATTCTCCCTCTTGACATGTATTTCACACCCTGTCACTTAATGGGCTGCTGCTGAACATCAGAGGAGATTTGATGTCCCATAACCTTTGTTGGTTTAACTTATTTCACATATTAACAGGATTCACAGAGGTTGGTTTCGATCGAGTCCGTGTCCAGTGTGTCAGTCACTGAGGGATTGCTGCACGTTAGATTAGTTTGGGCTCTTCAGGAGTGTAATATGTATAAAGCTGAGTCAATGATTCATTTCTGTCTTTTTTTGCAGAGATTGTTCTGTTTTTTTTTGTTAATCACAGTTCAAATAAATCACAGCATTAATAAAGAAATTGTGTGCCTGCACCCACAGCTCCTGCACCCCCCTCCTGCTTTGTCATGTCCCATCTGGCTGTTGTACGAAGGGGACGGCAAGAAATAGCAGCGAATGGAAAATGCTTTTTGTAATAGGCAACCTGAATGCCACATCTCTGATATTCATTCCCATATTTGGTTGACATGCAACCTTTATTAATGGACAGACCGCCTAGTGTCAGCCACTGGGCTCATTTATTTCACTTGACAAAGGTTGACGGTCAAAGGTAAGAAAAGGATCCACTCAGCTGAATAACCCTGGTACAGATTTGTGTTTAATGTTTATATCCCAGATTTAATCTAACTTTTACTTGAGTAGTTATGAAGTCGTCATGTTTTGTGACACTTTGTCTCCTGTCCTGAATGTAAACAGCACAGATCCAAGTTTCCTGTTTGTTGACTCACCTCAGGTAAAATTCTGTTTGGTTTGGGTGACTGCTTAATGACTATAACATGGTTTTATTTACAGTTTTATATTAAAGCATCTGGCTTCTGTATAGAGTGAAACCTTTGATCCATGTTGGAGTTAGTCAAAGCACAAATCGGTGATGGGTTGAACTCAGGTGAGGTGGTTCTGAGATGGAGCCGTGAAGAGTAAAGTAGTTTTTGGTCTTGTCTTTTAGACAATAACTTTTCCTTTAGATTTGCAAAAATACTGGGGAACTCAAGGAAAGATAATGTTCCAGTTCTACCACGTGACAGTTAATATTTACACAGTGAACATAAAAAGCAGAAGTGGTACTGAAACATGAGCCGAAAAGTCAGGCTCTCTTACTAAAGTTACCCTGCATGGCTCGTAAATCATTAAAGCACTGAAATGTTTGCATAGATAATCAAGATTGAGGTTTAGCTTAATATTTCAACCTTGCGTTTATGGACAAGCAGATCTAATGAATTCTAAGTCCCTTCACATACCTTTTCTAGCATGAGGATTTTCTGTGGCTGCTGTGATATGTCAACAAGATTTTTATTTTTGTAGGCCAAAACATGGGTGATGCAGCCATGTCAGAGTTTGGAGCTGCAGCTCCATACCTGAGAAAGTCAGATAAGGAACGTCTAGAAGCCCAAACACGTGTTTTTGACATGAAGAAAGAGTGCTTTGTCCCTGATCCAGAAATTGAGTACATCAAGGCATCCATCACAAATCGTGAGGGCGACAAAGTCACTGTCAACACTGCAGGTGGAAAGGTGTGAATATGACCTCATATCTATAAAGTACACTGTTGTGTGCACTTGCACAGGTTTAATCTACGGTATATTAACATTTCTGCAGACAGTGACGGTGAAGGAGTGTGATGTACACCCTCAGAACCCACCAAAGTTCGATAAGATTGAAGACATGGCCATGTTCACCTTCCTCCACGAGCCCGCCGTGCTGTATAACCTCAAAGAGCGTTACGCAGCATGGATGATCTACGTAAGGCTGATGTCTGAATGTCTTATATTCATGAGGCACCAGCACTTGAACCTTTCCCATCTTTCTCTATGGCAGACCTACTCTGGGCTGTTCTGTGTGACTGTCAACCCCTACAAGGGGCTACCAGTCTACAACCAGGAAGTTGTTGTGGCCTACAGAGGAAAGAAGAGGAGTGAAGCCCCTCCTCATATTTTCTCTATCTCTGACAACGCATACCAGTATATGCTGGCAGGTCAGCGACCTTAACTTCATCTAGTTGCTGTTTCCAGTTGGGATACAATTGTTTTAAAAAAAACCTCTTTTGTCCACAGACAGAGAAAACCAGTCAATCCTCATCACGTAAGTCAAATCAACAAATCAGTCTGTGACCGAGTTGTTGGGCGTCTGGGTGAATACAAAGACTTTTACTGTGTCTTCCAATCAGTGGAGAATCTGGTGCTGGAAAGACTGTTAACACCAAGCGAGTCATTCAGTACTTTGCCAGCATCGCTGCTGTTCCGAGTGGGAAGAAAGATGCATCCGCTGAGAAGAAGGTTTGCAATGAAAACATTCATTAAACAAATCTGGATGTATGGCTTTATGGTTTCATTTGTGTGTTTCTGTGACATTTAGGTATCAGCCATAGATGGATCTGGAACTGATATTAATGCTTGATAATATTTATGGATATATTAACAGGCTATGAAAAGATTATTGGAGGAATCTCAAGAGGACATTTTTAATGCAGAACTGAAGTAGCTGGATTTTAAAAGCTGCTTGCTTGTTTATGTTTTATTAGGGTACCCTGGAGGATCAAATCATCCAGGCCAATCCTGCTCTGGAGGCCTTTGGGAACGCCAAAACCATCAGGAATGACAACTCCTCCAGATTTGTGAGCATCTTTATGACCACTGAAAGCTACAGATATAAGACATTAATCATTAGTGATGCAAATATATACAACATTTCATTCTAGGGTAAATTCATCCGAATTCATTTTGACAACAGAGGAAAACTGGCCTCCGCAGACATTGAGACTTGTAAGTTAAAGAAATCACCGGTGTCAGATGAAAACACTGAAACACATGTTTGTAAAGACAGACAAAGGAGTGAGTAAGTGAGTGAGGTTTTTGGAGTTGATACAACAAGCAATCCAGCCAGAAAGAGACATGTAGACACAGTGCAGAACCACAGCACTATTCCCTAAAAAACCTTTTCCTTTGGCAGACCTGCTGGAAAAGTCTCGCGTGACCTTCCAGCTCAAAGCTGAGAGGGACTACCACATTTTCTACCAGATCTTGTCTCAGGCAAAGCCAGAACTTCTGGGTATGTTCATCACATCTCGACCACAATGATTATTGTGCAGTGCTGTCAATTTGGTCAAAAATTATACATTTCAATTTAATCTACTCTTGCAGAAATGTTGCTGATCACCAACAATCCCTACGACTATGCCTTCATCTCCCAAGGAGAGACAACAGTAGCTTCCATCAATGATTCTGAAGAGCTGATGGCTACGGATGTAAGTGCAGTAAACAGATTTAGAGATTTGAAAAATGAATAAAACATACAGCTTTTTAAAAAATGTATCGCACCAGGATGCTTTTGGTGTTCTGGGCTTTACCCAAGAAGAAAAAAACAGTATTTACAAGTTGATTGGTGCCATCATGCACTACGGCAACATGAAGTTCAAGCAGAAGCAGCGAGAGGAGCAGGCAGAGGCCGATGGAACTGAAGGTGAGAGAAGATCTGTTGGTCAGGTTTGAGTGAGGTTCTGGCCTCAGTCGACACAGTCACAATATTCACTTTCCTGTTCCAGATGCTGACAAATCAGCATATCTGATGGGCCTGAACTCTGCAGACCTCATCAAAGGCCTCTGTCACCCAAGGGTCAAAGTTGGAAACGAGTGGGTCACCAAGGGACAAAATGTTGCCCAGGTCTGCCTTCAAAACCGAAATATAAAAATGTTTACATGAAGATACTTTGATGATAATACACGTTTTTATAATTATTTTATCCCAAGGTGAACTACTCTATTGGTGCACTGTCTAAGTCAGTGTATGAGAAGATGTTCTTGTGGATGGTGGTGAGAATTAACCAGTCCCTGGACACCAAGCAGGCCCGCCAGTACTTCATTGGGGTGCTGGACATCGCTGGATTTGAAATCTTTGATGTGAGTTTTCTGTAGATATATGCTCTAAACTCTGAAATAATTTCTTTAATGAATATGTGATATTATGATTTCTTAGTTATAATTTGGCAAAATTGCTTTGCTCTAATTCTTGATCTTTTTTTAGTTCAACACATTCGAACAGATGTGCATCAACTTCACCAATGAAAAGCTGCAGCAGTTCTTCAACCACCACATGTTTGTGCTGGAGCAGGAAGAGTACAAGAAGGAAGGGATTGAGTGGACTTTCATTGATTTTGGTATGGACCTGCAGGCCTGTATTGACCTGATTGAAAAGGTGAGATGTGTTTACATTTGAGTCAAAGAAAGGAAAAGAGAAGAGAAGTAAAATACCAATGCTGTTCCTTTTCACAGCCCATGGGTATCATGTCCATCCTTGAAGAGGAGTGCATGTTTCCCAAAGCATCTGATGCCACCTTTAAAGCTAAACTCTACGACCACCATCTGGGTAAATCTTCCAACTTCCAGAAGCCCAGGATTATCAAAGGGAGACCAGAGGCCCATTTTGCCCTGATGCACTACGCTGGAACTGTTGATTACAACATCAACAACTGGCTGGTGAAGAACAAGGACCCTCTGAATGAGACGGTGGTTGGACTCTACCAGAAGTCTAATCTCAAACTCTTATCCATCCTCTTTGCTAATTATGCTGGAGCTGACGCAGGTTTGTCTTTTGAAGAGAGTCAAAGACTTTTTCCTTTGCACAACTGCAGAATTAAGAGGCTTTACCTAAAAAAGAATTGTGCTTTTCTACATTTCATCATCGATGGTTGGAATGATGTGAAACCAATGATCCATGTTTTATTTTAATTCAAGAAACTGGTGGAAAAGGCAAAGGTAGCAAAAAGAAAGGTTCATCTTTCCAAACGGTCTCAGCATTACACAGGGTAAGATTATGAAGATGATGATTATTATGATTACAATCACTAATTCTAATGGATCAACTTATTCATTCAGATACATGTTTTGAAGCTTGGTGTCACTGGTTTATCTTTATGGTGTTCTTCCCAAAGATGAAACATGAAGCACTTTTTTTTGCTTTGCACATACAGGAAAACCTGAACAAGCTGATGACCAATCTGAGGTCTACTCACCCTCATTTTGTGCGCTGCATCATCCCCAATGAGACCAAGACTCCTGGGTCCATGGAGCATCCTCTGGTCATGCACCAGCTGCGCTGTAACGGTGTGCTGGAAGGCATCAGGATCTGCAGAAAAGGATTCCCCAACAGGATCCTCTATGGAGACTTCAAACAGAGGTATCATGTCATTAAGATTGAATTATTCTCAATGATGGCCACTGTCAAAATTATTGAAATAATTTCACAAGTGTCCAGCAAGGGAAAGCGTTTTTATTTTCATGAATGTCCAAAAGGTATCGTATCCTGAACCCAAATGCCGTTCCTGAAGGACAGTTCATTGACAACAAAAAGGCTGCAGAAAAGGTCTTAGGGTCTCTGGATATTGACCACAACCAGTATAAACTGGGGCACACAAAGGTCATTATTCCATGAATTAATCGAATGAATTTCACATCTAACATGTTAAAACTGACTAATGAATTTTCTTCCTAAATAAAGGTTTTCTTTAAAGCTGGACTTCTGGGTCTGCTAGAGGAGATGCGAGATGACAGGTTAGCACTAATCATCACGGGCATTCAAGCCCGTTCAAGAGGACTTCTGGCAAGAATTGAATTCCAGAAGATTGTTGAACGCAGGTGACGAATCACTTTGCTGTTCATTTCCATCAAATCATTCAATATCGTTCAGGAAATTAAGATTCTCGAGCAATACGCTTGCTGTATTGGACTTTTTCCATATGTAGGACATAGAAAAACTGAAATATTCTCTAAATATAAGTCGGCATGGTTCTCATTGAGGCTCTAAAGACAGTGATAACGTGTTTTTTGACAGGGATGCATTGCTGGTGATCCAGTGGAACATCCGTGCCTTCATGGGGGTCAAAAATTGGCCCTGGATGAAGCTGTACTTCAAGATCAAACCTCTGCTGAGATCTGCTGAGGCAGAGAAAGAGATGGCCAACATGAAGGAAGAATTCCTCAAGTTGAAAGAGGCTTTTGCAAAATCTGAAGCTCGTAGAAAAGAACTGGAGGAAAAAACGGTCACTCTTCTCCAAGAGAAAAATGACCTGCAGTTGCAAGTTCAATCTGTATGTTACGTATTACAATTGGAAATCCCTGTATCTGCCATGCTGTAACTCTTCATCTTTATCAATAACATTAGGAGCAGGATAATCTCTGCGATGCTGAAGAAAGATGCGAAGGGCTGATTAAGAGCAAGATCCAACTGGAAGCAAAAATCAAAGAGCTGACAGAACGGCTGGAGGATGAGGAGGAGATGAATTCTGAACTTACTGCCAAAAAGAGGAAATTAGAGGATGAATGCTCTGAGCTGAAGAAAGACATCGACGACTTGGAGCTGACTCTGGCTAAAGTGGAGAAAGAGAAGCATGCCACCGAGAACAAGGTGAGCCAACAGTTGCTTCAAAGCAGCTCCTTCATGTAATGAGGTCTCAGTAACTGAGCTTTTTGTGGTTCACAGGTGAAGAACCTGACCGAGGAGATGGCTGCTTTGGATGAAATCATCGCCAAGTTAACCAAGGAGAAAAAAGCTTTACAGGAAGCTCATCAGCAAACACTGGATGATCTGCAGAGTGAAGAAGACAAAGTCAACACTCTGACCAAGGCCAAAACTAAGCTGGAACAACAAGTCGATGATGTAGGCAATCAATTTTAAATAATGCAAAAATAATTGAGTATTCTAATGATATACTGTAGATGGAATATTAGCAATTGCTGCTAATTGTGGATTATTTACAGCAAACTGTCAGTTAAGCAATGAGAATTGTCCCATCCTTAGATTAAATGAACAAATGGATATTTTACTTTGTTCCACAGTTGGAGGGATCCCTTGAACAAGAGAAGAAAGTGCGAATGGATCTGGAGAGAGCAAAACGCAAGCTTGAGGGAGACCTAAAGTTGACTCAGGAAAGTGTCATGGACCTGGAAAATGACAAGCAGCAGCTGGAAGAGAAGCTAAAAAAGTAATACAAGCAAAACCAGTGGATGTTGATTTAAAACCAACATGGTCACTTTTTCAAACTACACCTTTACTTGTAACAGGAAAGATTTTGAAATCAACCAGCTCAATGGTAAAATAGAAGATGAACAGGCAATGTGCGCTCAGCTCCAGAAAAAATTGAAGGAGTTGCAGGTATAATCTGTGAATGCAATCTGCTATATTCACAATTTACAGTCATGTAATGCAGAAAACCCTTTGCTGTAGGCTCGCATTGAGGAGCTTGAGGAAGAACTGGAAGCAGAGCGAGCTGCTCGAGCCAAGGTGGAGAAGCAGAGAGCAGACTTAGCCAGAGAGCTGGAGGAGATCAGCGAGAGGCTGGAGGAGGCTGGTGGGGCAACAACTGCCCAGATTGAGATGAACAAAAAGAGGGAGGCTGAGTTCCTGAAGCTGCGCAGAGACCTCGAAGAGGCAACTCTGCAGCACGAAGCCACAGCAGCCGCTCTCAGGAAGAAACAAGCTGACAGCGTTGCTGACCTGGGAGAGCAGATCGACAACCTGCAGAGAGTCAAGCAGAAACTGGAGAAGGAGAAGAGTGAGCTCAGACTGGAACTGGATGATGTGGTCTCCAACATGGAACATATTGTCAAATCAAAGGTATAATATATACAAGTAATGTAAAATTGATTACATAAACAAGTTCCAAGCTGTGCACTCTATGAATTAAGTAAGACATCTGTACCTACATTATAATTAGATACCTTGGAAAACACAGGCTCAGTGTCACCATAAGAACACTGAATATGATCTGTTCACAATCAAACAGCAGCATTTTAAATATCACAGTGATTAAGATGTGACTTTCAAAACGATTCTGTAAAAAATATTGCTGTGCAGTATGGAAGGAATTTTACACAGAACACTGACAAGCTGACTGGGAAGTAATCATACAGATACTAAAATCTAAAATTAAATGATAGTATTGATGCCTCTGTATGCAATGAGACAAAGCTCATCCTGAGATTCTTCATCAACTGTGACAGTGACACCAAAGGTATATATTAGAATGAACGTGAAAGTCTGATTCCATACTTTATAAAGTAGGATCAGAGCGTTTTGCCAGCCAAAGTGTCAAAAATTACACAGATGATTCAAATATTTATGCTTCCTTCTGTTTTACAGAATAATTTGGAAAAAATGTGCAGAACTCTTGAAGACCAGATGCAGGAATATAAAGTAAAGTCAGAAGAAGGACAACGTACTATCAATGATGTCACCATTCAGAAAGCAAAGCTTCAAACTGAGAATGGTTGGTGTCTTCATCATTTCTGCATTTGAAGTTCATCAATGACTACAGGACATGCTGGCGCAGTAACAATACTCCCTTATGATTTGTCTTTATTTTGATCATTAGGTGAACTTTCCAGGCAACTTGAGGAAAAAGATTCGCTTGTGTCTCAACTGACTAGAGGAAAACAATCCTACACTCAACAAATTGAAGATATCAAAAGACAACTGGAGGAGGAAATTAAGGTAGCAAATAAGCAGACGAACAAGATCATTCATGTGGATCAAGTATTGGTACTTGAGAGGCATTTACCGTGGTTATAATTTGATTTCAGGCCAAGAGTGCTCTTGCCCATGCAGTGCAGTCTGCCCGCCATGACTGCGACCTGCTGAGGGAGCAGTACGAGGAGGAGCAGGAGGCCAAGGCTGAGCTGCAGCGGAGCATGTCCAAGGCCAACTCTGAGGTGGCTCAGTGGAGAACCAAGTATGAAACTGATGCTATCCAGAGAACCGAGGAACTGGAGGAGGCAAAGTAAGATAATCTCTTATTCAAGACACAATTAATTACTAACATGTCATTTAAAGTCAAACCCTGCAACATTGGATTAGGGCAATTAAATAAAAATAAATCAAACAAAGCCAAAAATACAAATTCCCCCCCCCCCCCCATGCTGTGGAGAATCTACATCCTCAGGATGATAAAGAGTTACTAATGTATTTGCGTATATGCTTTGTAATGGTTCCAATGTAAATAATCATTTTGTAGCTGCAAGGACCTTTAGTAATTAACTCAGAATCCCCATAACAGGATAATCAGTACCTCTATAATGCAGGAAGAAGCTGGCACAGCGTCTGCAGGAGGCTGAGGAGGCTGTTGAAGCTGTGAATGCTAAGTGTTCCTCACTGGAGAAGACCAAACACAGGCTGCAGAACGAGATTGAAGATCTGATGGTGGATGTGGAGAGGTCTAATGCTGCTGCTGCTGCTCTGGACAAGAAGCAAAGGAATTTTGACAAGGTAACATTTAAAATTCACATGTGAACATGCGACTGAACATAAATGGTGTGTTTATGCTATGTTCTGCTCTTGGTCAAGTGGCTAACAAATGAAATGTCAGATTTTAGCAGAATGGAAACAGAAGTATGAAGAGTCGCAGAGTGAGCTTGAAAGCTCTCAGAAAGAAGCCAGGTCTTTGAGCACTGAGCTCTTTAAACTAAAGAACTCGTATGAAGAATCTTTAGAAAATCTAGAGACTATGAAGAGAGAGAACAAAAATTTGCAGGGTAAGGATTTTCCCAGTTTAAATATAGCTTTACTGCCTGAAGTGGTGATAACAGTTACGTTTTGTTTCTCAGAGGAATTGTCTGATCTCACTGAGCAAATCGGTGAGGGGGCAAAGAGTATCCACGAGCTGGAGAAGATCCGAAAACAGCTGGAGCAGGAAAAGTCAGAGTTACAGACATCTCTAGAGGAAGCAGAGGTAATCTGGAATGTCTGATGCTGGGCAAAAGTTTTTGGTTTAAATGTTGTTTTTTTTGTTTGTATCTAATCAAATATGTGCTTCCCACTGTCTTTATTTTCTTGATAAAAAGGCTTCACTGGAGCATGAGGAAGGAAAAATTCTCAGAATCCAGCTGGAATTCAACCAGATTAAAGCTGATATTGAACGCAAGCTGGCTGAAAAAGACGAGGAGATGGAACAAGCAAAGAGAAACCAACAGCGAATTGTAGATTCTCTTCAGAGCTCTCTCGAGTCTGAGACCCGCAGCAGGAACGAGGCCCTCCGTCTGAAGAAAAAGATGGAGGGAGATCTGAATGAGATGGAGATTCAGCTGAGCCAGGCCAACAGGCAGGCAGCTGAGGCCCAGAAACAGCTCAAATCTGTCCATTCACATCTGAAGGTTTGCATTTTACAGGGATTTTGCTATTTGCTTCACAATCCGACTGGACAAATGACATCGCACTTTGCAGGATTCTCAGCTGCAGCTTGATGAGTCTCTGAGAGTAAATGACGAGATAAAGGAGAACATCGCTATTGTAGAGAGACGCAACAACCTGCTTCAGGCTGAAGTGGAGGAACTGAGGGCCTCTCTGGAGCAAACGGAGAGGAGTCGTAAACTTGCTGAGCAAGAGCTGCTGGATGTCAGTGAGAGGGTGCAGCTGCTGCACTCACAGGTAACAGAGGGGAGCCACCAAATGGCTCTTTTCTCTCTCTCACTTCACTTCTGACATTATAGAATAATTCAAATTTGTGTTTGACAGAACACTAGTTTACTGAACCACAAGAAGAAACTGGAAGTCGATACTTCCCAGCTTCAGACTGAAGTGGAGGAAGCAGTTCAGGAATGCAGAAATGCTGAGGAAAAGGCCAAGAAGGCCATTACTGATGCGGCCATGATGGCAGAGGAACTGAAGAAAGAGCAGGACACCAGCGCTCACCTGGAACGCATGAAGAAGAACATGGAGCAAACTATCAAAGACCTGCAGCACCGTCTGGATGAAGCTGAGCAGATTGCCATGAAAGGAGGCAAGAAGCAGATTCAGAAGATGGAGGCCAGGGTGAGAACTAAGATAATACATATATCAGGCATCAGATTTTACTGCTGTCCTCCATCATGAAACATGCATTATAAATCGCAATTTTCATAATTCTCCTCAAAAGATCAGGGAACTGGAAATCGAATTAGAGGCTGAACAAAGGAGATCCAGTGAATCTGTGAAAGGAATTAGAAAGTATGAGAGAAGAATCAAAGAGTTGACCTACCAGGCAAGTTTCTTTCCATTGTGATCATTAAATCTGATTATTTAATCTATGTTTCTGTTTTAAATGTACAATACTGTTCTTTGCAGACAGAGGAGGATCGTAAAAATCTTTCACGTCTGCAAGATCTGGCTGACAAGCTGCAGCTAAAGGTCAAATCCTACAAAAAAGCTACTGAGGAGGCGGTAAGTAATACATTGTCCCAGTTTCTTTAATGAACTTTAAAATATTACATTTTTATTCAGGGTAATATTTTACAATTGTCACATTATCTCAATCAATTAATGTTGAGACAGATGCTCCAGTCCCAACATCAATGTCATTCAGTTTTTAGAAGTCAGTCAGTCAGTCAGTCAGTCAGTCAGTCAGTCAGTCAGTCAGTCAGTTGGGATGATCAATCAAATAGCAGACAATAAAAAGCATCATCAAAAGCAACATCTTAAACTCGGTTAAAAAGCCAAAGAGAATGAAATGAGAGGCTTTTAAAAACAGGAAGTGAGTCAGCCTGCAGGATGTGAAGAGGAAGAATGGTTCCGTCTCATCTTCCTCTTAGATTTAGGGACCTCCATCAACGAGTGATGTTCTGCCTTGAGTGATCGAGTGGAAAGATGGAGCAGGTGAGACAGTTAGAAAGGGGCAAGACCATGAAGACATTTGAAAACAAAGAGGAAGCCAATGACGTGACAGTTTTGTGCGCTGGTTTTCTGGTACCAATTAAAAGCTCTGCAGCTGAATCTAGGACCAGCCAGGAAAGTGTTACACCCAAACTTGTTTCCCTCTACTTCAAATATGATATAAAGAAAAATATATGTACCCATATATTTAAAAATGTAAAACAATTTAAAAAATTTGAAAGTCAAATCTAATATATATACGGTAAGTAAAAATAACTAATGTTGTTCTACAGGAGGAACAAGCCAACAGTAATCTCACAAAGTTCCGAAAGATTCAACATGAGCTTGATGAGGCTGAGGAGAGAGCTGACATTGCTGAGTCTCAGGTGAACAAGCTTCGTGCCAAGAGCCGCGACGTGGGGTCAAAGGTCAGTCACTGCACAAACTAGAATCACCAACCAATGAATATGGCTCAAACCAGGGCAAATTTTCAGCAGCCAGTAGGCTGCAGAGTGTGGCTGTTTGTCTGCTCCTCTAACATTAGCTTAGCCCATCAATGATAACTCTGATAAATAAGTGATTACAGCTGACACAAACACATTCCATTATGCTCAGTACTTTTTTTTTGTTTATTTCAGAAAGGATTTGAAGGTGAATGAAGCACGAGGATGAAAAATCTGTTTCTGAGGCATTTGGAAAGTGTCTCCCTAAGCATGTCAGTTGTTCAGTAGAATAAAAAGAATCTGCATATCAAACCTCAGGCTCTGTTTTTGCACTCGCAGCACCACAAGAATACAGGTGAATAACTTCTCCAGAAACTAAGAACACATAAATGATATTGAATATCTTTCACTTAATCTTCTAGCCACAAAGGAGCACCGTTTGTACTATTAGTTATATCATTCATTTACCTGGATCTGGAAAAGACAACTTTGTTATTTAAGTGTTGCAGTTAATGGTCAGTTGAGTGAATTAGAGGGTGTCCTCACTTATTCCTCACAAGGATTTATTTTAAAAAGAAATTAACAGTGTTTTAAATAGTTTTTTTCCCCCTGTCTCATTTGTTTAGTAATATTACTCAGTATTGGTAAAATGGGTAAACAACCACATCTCCAAATGTTAAAAATAAACCCAGGCTTTTCATATGGTGTACTATTTTTTTCCCCAATGAAAACTGTATGTATGACAAAAAAAAATTCTATTTGACATTGCCTGAAAACTGTGCACTTGTGGAATGTTCTACACGTGCAGGATATTGTATTACCTGCAAAGGGCAATTTATTTCCACATAGAAGCTCAAATAAATTAGCATGCAATTGTTTTTGCTGAACAGGTTCTTTCACAGAAGCATTTTGAGGAAATATAGCCATGAAAGACTGCTATAGATGCAATCTAACAAAAATCACAGGTGGCACGTGAGAGAAGGTTTGGATAGTTTGCTACAAAGATGCATTTTTGGCAAGTCTTCAGTTACTTTAGTTGTCCTTTAACAATATTTATGTCATTACAGAGTGAAAAATAGACCAAAAACCAATACCCTGAACAATACAGGCCGGACCCTTGAGACCAGATCCTATAAATGAGTTTTTTGGTGGAAGGCCTTGTGTCTTCTACAGGATCCTAGCTTTGAAACTCTTCATGAAGATGAAATCTTTACACATAAAATGCAATCACTCTTGACTACCACTTAGTAATACTCATTATTGAAGCAATGACCACATTTTTTGATACCAATCAGCTTCTCCACGGTAAATACTGTATGGCTGTTATTACGCAGTACTGGCATAGAACTATATGAACTATATGAACAATATGAAGCAAATCAAGATCATGCAGTCCGTACCTTTTTGCCCTCTTTAGTTTGGTCCTGGTCAACAGCAAGAGCCTTGAGTTGATGAGAGTCTCCTGGTTCTGGCAGCAAAGACAACTGGCTTCAGAGGAGACTGAGACCAAAGCTCAACACCTCCTCAAGTGACCTTCAGTAAATAACAAGGAGCCTAACAATAGCACCCTCATCTGAACATACAGTTGGATCAAATGTCAGACTTAAGAGAGACAAGGCGCCTCACATACACACATCCCTTGCATGTACGTGTGCGTATAGATGTCCGTACTCAAGGACAGCTGGGAACAGGACCTCTGACAGACCTGATTTCCAAGCTAAAGCTTAAAGCTCAGGAAAGGAATTTCAGACAAACTAGTCCCTTAAAGTACACACTGTATGGGGTATAAAGTAAAGAAGGTCCTCTACAGTCATATAATATATAATATCAACATTCTTACCATGGCTATTTGGCTCATCTATAATATTACAATTAAAGATTTGGAAAACAGCAACTATTATTTTCTCTCTCCTGGACTAGTAAAATGACCATGGAGTAAAACAGGCTAGGTGAGAAAATGAGAAGTAAATAACCCTAAAGAAGACTAATTATCACAATTTCCACCATTTAGTTATTTAACATTTATCATTTTGAAAGAGAAAAAGAGGAATCAGTTAATTGTAATAGTTCTCAGTGCAAAGTTGGAAAGTAACCACGAATGAGAGCAACGACTCACACGAGAGGAGGCAGCCAACAGGCCTCCAACTGAAAGACTGAGTTTCATTTGGACTCAACAATATGTTAATCTATTGCTGGTGTTCTCATTTTCAATATAAATACAGTTATTTTTTTCATGTTATTTTACTCTTTTCACATTGCTGTTTTGCAATGCTCAATTAATACCGCATGATCAACCGGACCGCATTGCTATAAACACACAGTGAAGACGAAGCATCAGTATCAATATCAATATCAATATCAATATCAATATCAATATCAATATCAATCTTTATTTATATGTCACTTTTCATACGCTAGGTAGCACAAAGTGCCTCACAAAGGATAAAAACAGCAAAGAGAACAAGAGAATCAAGAAAAGGACACACACACACACATGCATACAACACACTTACACACACACCCACACACACAAACAAGCTTAGACAAGCTGAGACATGGCTGGGCACCGAGACCTGAGGCGAAGGAGACGCCACCTTTGGAGGCCCACCAGGCCGAGGGAGGTCACGGTCCGTGACCACAGGCATTAAGGTATTAAGTTTGTGCTATGGTCTTCAAAGTGGGCCGCCTTGGTGCATTTGGGGACCTCGGGAAATGAGAAAGAAAATGCAAAAGTAACATTTTCCCAATCTGACCACGTAATGGGAGCTCAGGCTTGATCATGTCATTTTCATGTGGAAAAGATGCGAATGACTGATGTATCAAAACTGTAATGTGATGTTGTCCATATGTCCATTTTGGGAACACTACACATTCAAAAAAGGGGAGAGTGGGCGCATAGAAATATCCAGTTGAATAGTGCTGGCTGTCCCAATTCAGTCAACGCCCAGAGCAGGCTCAGCCATCTGTGCTGCAGCATCTCTCTCAGGAGAATTGCTTTCTTTAGCTTAAACAACCTAAAATTCAGGTCCAGCAGGTCACTTGTGCTTTCCCTTTTAGCCGAAGAAATTTAGACTTTTTAAGAGACCCTCCTCTGCGCTGCTCTCTGTGAGATTGTCTGAGCAGTGACTGGTCTTAAATATTTGCATAGGAAGTTCGGCTGGTTTCTGATCTGTTTTCTTCTTGAGCTTTTCACATCCTTTGCATTTAATGCCTCTTTATTTGCCAAGTTGTTCTGTTATTCATGTGTCTTGTGTCACCTTCTTTGTTGTATCTTCATCCTTGGCTAGTCTTGACCTTCTGCACCTACGCTGGTTTTTCATGGTTTTGCCGCACATCATTGTTAGGCTAAACTTCGCTCTCCTCCACAATTACAGCATCTCATTTTTCCATATTCATGGGTTTCCACACACCTTGCACACATTTGCCTTCCTAACAAACAGCTGCCAAATGCACAAATCTCTGACAGTTATTCCATCTAATTGGCCTGGGATATAATCCGTATTGCATATGTATCCAAGGAAAACCTTGGTGGGAGTCTTTTCTCATCAAAGAACTGACAGACTGGCAGATGAAAATCCATTTTGATTCATTTTCAGGTGTTTAAAATGACTCGCTCTTGCATTTGTTCGTGTGATGTGTTGACTGGGATTCCTGGGATTATGTCCCTGATCCCTTTCCTGTCATTAACCGTTGAGCACTGCAGCTTTTTACCAGCTTTCCTTCATTCTTATTGCTCTTCTGTGTTTCCCTCCATCCTTACATTTAATCACTAATGATCCTCCTTCCTAAGTCCTAGCCTCTCTCCTGCTCCCTTCTGAAGAATTATTGCCTCTTTTTGCATTTATTTTTCTGAAAGCTATTCCAGTCTTCTCGCTCCTTCCACCTTCTTCCACTCCTCCAAACATGCTTCCTGAATTGTAACTTCCTTCTGGCATCTCTCATAGACTCACCACCTTGCAGAAAGAAGAAAAGGAGGAAGGCTAATGTAGTGGCCTGGTTAGTGAGTGCAGTCTGAGAAGTAACCAGAACATTTATCAGATAATATAAAGGTTGAAGAGGAATTGGAAAGCCCAGGGCTGCATATCTGAACATGGTGGCTACATAAATATGCTTTTATTCTATCAAATATTCACCACTGCAGCCCCCACCCCAAAATTCATAAACGCACCCAAATCTTCCAGATACAGGATCAGCTGTGCCTCATTGGCACCCCGACATGTATGGAATTATGAATAAAGGAAACAGATGGGACACATTTCTCTTCATTTTATTACATGATTAATATTCACGTCACTGGTTAACAATTAATCACAATGAACATCTCTTTCATACCAAATACTGAGAATTGGGGGGATCTCTATCTACCTGGACAGATGCCTCTAAGAAGCAGCAGCCTGTTGGTTGTCTTCATGCACTTGCTAGGTTGTGCCCTAAAGAAAAGACATCACACACGACAGTGGAACCACCGCACAGAGCTGAAAAGTAGTTTCTTCTGTCGTTCTCCCTCCTAATTCCCTTTAACGCAACATTGGGCGTCAATAGTTGCCGTTGAATAAAGCGTCTGGTACATCCAACATTACCGATGTAGTTCTGCTAGAAAAGGTGTTCTGCCCTTTTCCCACCTGCATCGTACCTTTCCCATTGTACCTCTTCATTTCACCACTGATCTTCTCACCCTTTTTGTTTTATTATACCGGGTAAATGTTGGACCTACTCTAATGCTGGCCGGGGTGCTCCAAAGCTTTGAGCATTACGCAATAATTTAATGGTAAATACGCAAAAAACAGAAGTACGCTCTACAGTGGGAAAATGGCTGTTTTAAAGCAGAACAACAGTGTGCAGGCGCTGGGTTTTGGAAATGGGACCTTATAAATACGACAACACACATTTCATATGAAGAGCAGCGATAGTTTGATTAGGATTAAAGTCCCCCCCGTAAATTTTAGTTTTGGTTGTGCGACGTGGTAAAGCTACTTTTCAGTGCTGTGATACTGACGAGCCTTTGTGGGAGGGGGACCCTCCCCTTGATTCTATTCCAGGCCATCAGCTGTCTTCAGAATGACAGCGGGTTCAACATTCATGGGTAGATGTGTCCGATAGGACCGACTGGCTGCTGTGTTTCCATTCCTGTCAAACACTCAGACACTGCGAGACTTCAGCCATCAGCCCGGTGTTCACACATAAAGGTTCCACACACAAGTACAGAACATCACTTTAGCATGTGTCCACAGACAGGAGAGCTAAGCAGTGTGTGTCAGCTTTATTAAACCTTAAGCATCCAAGATTGATCTTATTTCCATGGTCGGATCTTTTCCCATGAGTCCACGTTGACTTCCTGCAGCGCTCCTGTGGAGCGGACACACATGGCCTCGCTTTCCTGCCCTGTCAGACTGAGTCCAGTAAAGATTCCATATATCATCTTCCAACACAGAACAGAGACAAACCACACACGGATTCATAATCTTGCATTTTAAAAACATGTTGGACATTCTTGAATCTTCAGCAGCCCTTTTCTAGAGGAAAAAAGGCAAACGCTGAATCAGGAAAGAGTCACCTTCTCCTGCCTTTTCCAGTCTTGTTGTAATACCAGTAAACCTTCACACACATAGGTTTATGAATGGGAATGTCCACCCTCAACACCCTGTTAACATCGCTTTTTTTTGTGTGATTTTTAGTTATTTAACATACTTCTGGAGTGATAAAAACATGGTGCCAAATATACTACTATATACACGGGCAGTGTCAGATACAAGGAGGATAATGGTACTGAGGTGGCAGCTACAACAGCAGTGAAAAGACATCAGAGTGAATCTGGTTATCATCATCGGCTAAAACTACAATCCTAGAACATCATATCAGAAGCATCCATAAATGGTGACGGGTCAGCTTTTTTCCCTTGTCTAGTTTTATATGGTCCTTCTTTAGCCAACGGGTTGTAGGATGACTAATACGGACGTAAAGATTATTTATACATGCCGCATGAGTGTTTAATTAAAGACAAATATGATCACCTTCTCAACTGCAGTAAACAGGTTTATTTACTGCCGATAACAGGTCCATATGTGAGGTTTTGAATATGGTACCAAACATCTGTTGTGAAGGTGATTTTAGCAGTTTGATGCTGTTCAAATAAATGTCTCTGAAAAGTCCTTGTGGAATATTTGGCTAGATTTAGAGAAATTATGCTAAAGAGATGAAATAATGATGCAATGCCAAATAATTCTCCTAAAATTTAAATATAGTAATTTGCTTTAAGCAGAAAGTTCAGTCAGATGTCAATAACCACTGAATGTCGGCAGGAACATGAGGTCAGACTGGAGAGGTAAATATGAAACTGTCACAGCCTGCAGGATGACGACAATATCCACTAAAATACTCGAGACAAAATGGCAATAGTGCATCATCCAACAAACATCACACCATCCATCAGAACATTGTCTTCCACTGAGCTCGGAACGCACATTTAGACCCTTTTTTTCCATTTTATGTCCAAAATAGACCAGCAGTAAAGGTGCTTTCACGTCTTTGTCCTTCCATTCTAGAAACAAGGACGCCTGTTCATATATGATCTACATACACGTCTATTATCAGGATTTCATTTTAGGCAACTCATGGGAACGATTTCCAGTGCAAAACTAAACAGGCTTATACAGGACATCGATATTCTTTATTGTCGACCGTTTGATCACCTCTTTCAGACTCGCCACTACATAAACAGTAACACTGTTTTGTTTCCAAATGCACACACACACACACACACACTACACAGTTGATAATGTGTTAGCAAGATACAGAATAGCAACTGTTATATCACCTCAGTGCATCAATACAGGAATCCTACTGTATTTAAAGTGCACAGGACATGTGAATTTGAGGGGTTCTGTACAATTACAATAAGTGACAGTATTCCTGACTCCTACTATCGTTCACCCATTAAAGCTGCTGTTCACAAGAACAATATATCAATTTACCAAAGCAGGGGGCGGGGGTGCTCAAGCTATTTTGTTAAGACTCAGAGCCAGACTATCAGTGTTCAGGACGCAAAGCAGCGCGCTCTACAGGATGGATGCAGTAGTAACACTTCACACATCTGACAAATACAGCAGTACCACATGAACCTGTTATGAGTTTATTATAGACCCACCAGCCTTATATGCACAATGCATAGAAATACTGAGTAATGATGGGATGACTTTATTACCACGGCTCATTTTACTCACAATAAAGTCTAAATCAAATCTGTCAAGGTCCATCACAGTGTTCTTTCCATAGAAAGTGATTTTCCTCAATAATGCTATTGTACCCTTCCGTTGTCTGACTCTGATAAAGAAAAAAAAAGTTACCTTTGACACAACCAACTTTTTTAAATTTATCATTACATTACATAAAACAATAAAGGTGCTAATTAAGGTTCCGCCTTCACAGCCAAAGTCATCCAGAAATGTTCCTCCAGAACTCAGTCAATGTTTCAGTGAACATCTCTGCTGATGCTTCTACAGTGAAAATGAACTTGGGAATGAGGATGGAATGTGTAAATGTGGTTGAATGCTACAATGTTGCCCTGAAATCATTCAGAAAAGTCTACAGAACAACTTAAACAATCATTTTCGTTCTTCGGTTGCAAAGAGCTTAAAAGTGAGAAGAGTTCAGTGACGAAGTATGGCTCTGCTCAATCAGCAGCGCGTGTGCAGCTAACAGCTAGCATTCCCGGCTAACCGTTTGGTGTGTTAAAGATGGAGAATGGACAAGAAGGTTGCAGGCTGGGCTTAATGGGTTAGTTATGTTATCATTGTCTATTGTCAAACAATAAAAAAAATCTGTTTGATTGCAGTTATTATGTTGTGTTGATTTTGCTCTCTTATCTGTGCTAAGTTCTCCAGGTGGATGTGCTTTCATCTGTAAACCTGTGCTTATGTGTGAGTGTGGACGCCGTCCGCCGGTCTTTGAAATCTGTCAGGCTACTCGTGGTAGTTGCCTAAATGAAGAAGCAGCACTTCTGAATATCCTTCTGTCATTTATGGTTCTGCAAAAAGGTCCTATGTGACAAACAGAAGGGTTTGAGGCTTGGTCACCTCAACACTGCTGTATGAGCCAGGAGTGCTCTTCACCTACAGACAGAAGCACTGAAGGATGATTACGCTAACCATTATTCACCACAGTCAAATGGAGGACCTCATTAGTGGAGAGAAGGTAGAGTTTAGAAGGTAGGATTTCAATGTTGAGGACTTGTCATGGCCTGAAACTGCACTGCTGCCTTGTTAAAGATATGTGTTGCCACTTAGTCCTAATTAGAGCCATAGACAGAGTCTGTTACAGGGCCGATAAAACATATACTATCAAAAATAGACCTCATACATACGTATTTCTTATATACTCTCAGACTTGTCATGCTTCTGTGGTAAAGATTTAACAACTGCACAAGAGATAACAGAGTTGAATCATGAGCTAAAGTTCATTCAAATTTGGTTGGATTAAAACTTCACGTTGTCGCCGTAAATAATCGCATACGCATTTGAACGGACGTCACCTTTTCAAAAGTGTCCTAAAATGTACCTTCCTCCAGGTGGCACTGTTGCACAAACACAGGGTCCACATAATGCTGACCGCTGCACCAACTCAGCCTCGTGGGTTTGTAGTTGCGCCTCCTCTGCTGGACGTCTGTGTCCCTCTTTTGGCAGAAAGAGTATTTACACAACCAGCTCTGAAACCATGAGTTCGTGAGACAAACGACTATCTCACGCCAACCGACTGAATCAGCCATCAACCATTGCAGGTGCAGCTGGCAGGCCTTTGAACATGGCGGCTAACTAGTGAAATAAGTTATTTTGCTACATTAGGATACACAGATAATTCACGAGCAAATCTTTCAAACTGCTGTAGACAGTTGGGTCAAGCAAGGTTGGACAGAGCTAACTGGCCACACTGGATCATATAGAACAACAAAGTTAACTCAACACCAATAATTAGCATCAAAACTTACCAACTTCAGCGTGATCGTAGTTTCCCTTCATGTCAAACGCAATTTTAAAGTGAAGTCTGCCTTCAGCAGTGGTACTTCCACTCACATCAGCCACATCAAAACCAAGAACTACAAACTATTTAGTGGTGACATAGAAGCTAAGGTGCAGCAGCTAACGGCTCAGATTCTCTTGTAAGAATAACACACAAGAATAATCTAGTTTAGTCCCGTTTTCATTCTCGACGTGCTCTATCTGTCTTCTGCTTGTCTTGCTCTGCAACAATAGTACGATAGAGACTCACAGCAACTGTACAAACTGTAAATAATGATGGGGCAGAGTGATGCGAAGACCGCCTAGGATGACATAAGATGCAGTGAAACAATTGCTGCTTGGTATAGGGGATGTAATGTGTTGTTTAGCTAGTCATGTCATTAACCTGGACACAGTCTGGGATGGGAATTACACAGGCAGAGATGAGATAAGAGCATGGGACACACCACTTAGCTAAAGAGGCTGGTTCTTTGAGCTGTGGGAACATGTTAAAATAGTGGAGGAATTGCCAGTACCTAGTGTACATCTAGACAGCTCTGACTACTGATTTATTGCATTGAGGTTGTTTCATTTGCCAGTGAAACCCTCTAAATCAGGAATGAAAAAGGGGATATGTTTAGCTTGAAAGCTGGTGGAAGCTCACACAGCAAGTGCTCTTTTTCTGTGGTAGGAGTGGCCAAACACCGACCCAGTAGCACGATCAGGTCAACAGTCAGGGTTGGTGGCAGAAAGCTGGCAGAGAGACCACAGATGAAGGAGGAACACTGAGGCTAACGGTCAGTTCTGTGCTGCAGTGGGCGAGATGGAGGATGGGGCCGAGAAGAGAGTGACTGCGCCGGGGTGGGTCAGTTGGTTGGTTTGCAGGTTGATGAGTGCCGAGTGCATCCCACCAAAATCGACACATCATTGGGACTCAATCTGTGAAGAGAAAAGCAGGGACAATTCAGGCCAAAGCTAAAGAGATTCAGCCACACAAACACACCCTCCAGACCAGTCCCTCACATGTACATGATATTGGGCAGAGAATGGAAACTGCACTACCTTAAAAGATAAAAACAATCTCAAGGAGAATGAGGAGTGTGCAGACAGAGAGGCACTGGTGGTTCTGTGGCCTTAACCAACTACCATTAACTAATAATAGAATCGTGAAAACTACCAAGACAAATACATAATGGAATCCATGAAAGGAAGACAAGAGGACCACAGAGGCACCCTTAGGACAAGGCCGTCAGTGAGCAATGGCTAATGTTAGCAAATGTTACAACAGATTTGCATGTTTTCATGATAATGAACTGTTTCTGAGTAATATCCTCATTAGAGCCATTATCCTGTCTGTTAGTATTTGGAATAAATACAATAATGAGGTCCTAGGAAAGTTTTAGATGAACAGTCCTTCAGGAAAATTGTTATTGAACTCCTACATGACAGCATGTAGTTAAACTTAGTTATTTACAATGATTATGCTAACAATTTCAAGGTTTATAATAAAATAACATCAGGAAACAAACTCAGTTTTAATGAGGCCTTAAACATGATAAATATGCATATTTTACATTTGTCTAATCTATGTGCTATGAATTATAAAACAGCTCTGATTCTACCTCCACAAGCAGGAAACTCATCCATCACTTGGACGGATGCTGTTTGGCGCAGCAGTGGCCTGTTAAAAGCTGCAGGGATGCATCATCTTCATTTGGACCTCCCCGCAAAGAATCTAGTTTTTGCGAAAGTCACGGCCGACATATTCGAGGTGAAGGTGCAAATTACATTATGTAAAAGTTTCACGTTTCCTCCTCGAGAAAACCCAGCCCCTCTGAGATTATGTGAATTTGCACGTCCTCACTTCCGTTGACGTTTGAAGCAAATGCAAAACAAAACAGAGCAACCTAGCCCTGTCATGGATACCCATCCCATCAAAAGCGGATCTGTGCTATGCTAACGTTGCTAAGATGGCTGAGCTAACTCCAACTGCTCAGTGAGTAACTTTATATTAATATCTGCTCACGTACTCGCCCACGTCCCTCTCCCAACTCCATCTTGGTTATTGGCTGGAACATGGTTTGTTATGTTTTGGTGCACCGCCTGTCCCTCTAGTCTAGAGGATGTTTGTTACATTTATGACCCCCATGTTGTCCCTAGAGACTGGGCTTTGTCACAGTGTGTTAAGCGGCAGGCAGCTAGCGGTTCAAGGGAAAACGCCAACGATTGGAGACCAAAATGAAATAGCACAAAACCATGCTAGAGCGCA
Organism: Takifugu rubripes; assembly: GCF_901000725.2. Lineage (NCBI taxonomy): Eukaryota > Metazoa > Chordata > Actinopteri > Tetraodontiformes > Tetraodontidae > Takifugu > Takifugu rubripes. The sequence continues at coordinate 8,024,364 of NC_042306.1, forward strand.
TACTGCACCTTTAAGCTTGTGCTTGGGTTTAATGAGGAGCAGTTTGTCAGTTGACATAGAGCACAGCAAGAATTATAGGCTGAAGAAGGCCAGAGAGGTATCAGGGACAAGGCCATGAAAAGTACATAAAAGATTTTTAAAATGTATGGGTAGCCAAGTAAGGGAAGCTAGCGTGTTCCTGCTTGTGTTTGCCAGTTCATTGCTCCATTTTAGACCATATGGACCCAGGCAAGTGACTCATTAACACCCATAACGAGAGTTACAGTAGTCCCGCCAGGTGATAACAAACGGCATCATCATCTGTCTTATTTTCATTAATTTTAAGTAAGCAACAGGTATCCAGTCCTTTATTCTTCCAGCACCAGCTTCATGAGGTGTGTGTCTCCTTTTCAGAGGCGCATATATCAGCATGTCATCTGCATAGCAGGGAAAGGCAACACCCTGCTTCCTAGGTATGGAGCCCAGGGAAAGCAGATTCATAGCAAATTAAAGAGATCCTAAAACTGAGGCCTGTGGGACTCCACACAAGTTGGTTGAGGAAGACTCATGGTCACTATGGCAGGCATTAATAATAATATTTATTTTGTGGTCCACTGTATCAAAGACTGCAGCTAAGTGTGAAGATAATAATAACACAAAGTCTCCAGAGTCAGTGGAGAGCAGGACATCATTTGAAACTCTTAAAAGAGATTGGAATACTTTAAAAATGTCTTTCAGGAGAAAATGATTCATTGACTGTAGACAACCTTCTCAAGGATTTTGGAAATTATAGGGCTCCAGGAGGCTGTGAGATCCAGACCAGGGATTTTTATAAATGGCTGCACCATCCATGAAAGAAAGCTGCTATCAGTTGTTGCAGTGACAGACGGGCCTATGGTAGCAATAATCTTAAAAATCAAGGTGCATGACAAAGTCATGTCCAGTGGACAAGGTTACAGGCTCAAAGCTGTCAAAGACATCGGAGACAACCAACACCGAGGGGTCAAGCACAGGAGACATGGTTAGCCTCTGCAGCTTTGTTGGTTGAGGTTGTCCAACTGTTAATAAGGGTCCAACACTATAGTGCAAATACACCCAGCAAGAAGCCAAGACATAAAGAAGAACCTGCTAAAGCTGCGAGGAGTGTCAACATGGCATCATGGGTGTGTCTGTTTTTGCTATTTTTAAATTGGGAGCCTTTATTACACAGGTCACACCAACAGCTATAACAACAGTAACTAACAGTGTTCCTGTCAGCTGTAGTGGTTACAGGAGCCGGAGCACATCAGATGGGTGCACCTTTCAAAATAAAATTTTGCTAATGTTCTCCGAGATCTGCTCATCATAAAAGGTGACAGGTTCCATTAAAAGATCCAGTCAGACTCACATTAGACCACATTGAACTGGTGTCACATCTGATGATGTCATGAACACATTTTCTTGTGTAGTTTTTCTGCTTCTTTGATGGATACAGAGAGGGGGGGGGGGGGAGGGGGCTGGTCCCTCTCTCTCTGTTTTTATCTACAGGTATTGCCGACGTCATAGCTGTGTACTGACCTGCCGACCTTTGACCCCACCGACCCACTCAATGCTTACACTGACAGCTTGTTATAATTAATGTACTTGCATGATCTCTGCCTATTCTTTCCTCTACCTGTCCTCCCCCTTCTCCTCTCTCTCTACCCAGCCAGCCATCAGCAGGAGGGTCCCCCTACATGAGCCCGGTCCTGCTCAAGGTTTCATCCTGTTAAAGAGCAGTTTTTCTTTGCTACTGTTGCTTGTTGGGGGTCAGGCCCTGGGATTCTGTAAAGGACCTAGAGACAATTTTGATTGTAGCAGACGCTATATTGATTGATTTGATTGACATTTCTTCTGGTTTTGGTTTTAATAATGTGCACCTTGACGGAACCGAGGTTTGCATTTAAGCGTTTACTCAGTCTTCACTCACTTGTCTGGGTGATGCGTTTGTCTATGCTAACAGACTCCTTCAGTCCGTCTCCTCCAAAAGGAGTTGCCATCATCTCCTTCACACCGTTCTCCTTGCCAACACTTCCTGGTCCTGTTGTCGGGGCATTTCCAGGGGATGAAGGTGACTTTTCTTCTACTTTCGCTTCCTGCAGACAGACAGATGGACACCCAAACCTGTGCTATTACTCCATCTAGTGGTATTCAGCAGTAAGAGCACAGTGACTCAGCAAACCCAGCAACTTCTGCTCAGGGTGACGTCAGTCTGACCTTGTGCCCGTTTGTCTGTCCATTGCCTGGTCCCACATTGTCCATGGATCCAACTTTAGATTTTGCTTTAATGTTCATCTTATGACTCTCAATCTTCATCTCACCTCCGCCTGAGGAAGACAGGGCAGTGCAAATAACGGGAGGGGAGCAAGGGAGGGTTAGATAATGACCTACCTGGTTTATGTTTGATGTTGTCCTTGGAGCCACATTTGGATGTCACCTTGCTCACATCGACCTTTTTATTCAGAATCTGCACCTGCAGAGGAAAAACATCATCCAGACATGACATCCAACCCCGGACACTGGCTGTAATTCCCTAAAAGGTGAGTATAGCTACCTGTTCGTACACGTCAATCGTAACAAAACTGAGTAGGGCATTTTAAAGCTTTTAGGATCAAAACCTTAAATGGCACAGGACCATTAGGCACATAACACTTTCAACAAGTGCAACAAATCATCAATCAAATATGCAGAATAAATGTCAGAATTCCATATTTTATCAGTCGTTTATCAGCGCTTGACTGTGCAATGATGTTGCTGCTGCATGTCCGTGTCAGCATCAGAACAAGCTCTTTTTGACAGGTGAATGCATTTGTTTCCACTATGAAGCAGATTTTTGATTCAAGTTTTGTGGTTTCATTTTTGCCTGGTGTGGAAATGTGATCTTTGTAGACGGGAGGAAAAGGAAAAAAACTTGCATAACATTAGCAAAGCAGCGACACAGATTGCTCCAGACTGGGGAGCGTCATTAGCTCTGACGCTACTTACATTGCCACCTCCAGGGACATGTTTGATATTGTCCTTGGAGCCACAGCGAGACGTGACATGGCTGAAGTCCAGCTTTTTGTGGAGAATCTGAACCTAAAGGCATGCAGGTAGACAAACAGACAAGCAGTGAACTGAGGAGATAGAGGAGAAAGGAAGACATGGAGGAAAGTATAATGGGCAGAAAGGAAAGGGCAGCACGGAAGACTATTCACTCAATGGGGAAATAAAAAGGCTGTGGCGTGTATACACGGAGGACAACCTGTCATTCCAGTTCAGTCATCCTCTGTGACATGAAATGATGTGTAAAAACTCAGCCCCACAAAAAAAGTCTGGGATTTTTTGGAACCAGGAATCAGTTCTTATTTCATTATTATTGTTACCACGATCATCTTTTAGTTAATACTATGTTTACTGAGGTCAGCTTTGGGCACGGATGCCTTTTTACGTAAAAATGTTTTACTTCCAGTGATATTCTCATATCCAGATGTGCCTCCTGCTGTCCTGCCAATAATGTCTGTGCATCCATGATTCTTTGTCGACCGTCGCTACTGTGGCTGGATCGAAGGGAGTTCGATATTTAGGCAGGTTACATCGCAAAGAAGAAACACTAACATAAAATAATGAGTCATTTTCAGATGGGCACTCAAGAAAAATGACAAATGAACTCGCAGCCAGGAATAAAAGGCGTGAGTTCCTCTAATTAAATGGTCCTGTTGATGCAAATGCCATTGTCTTTCTTACTAGACCAGAGTGATAAATAGCTGTAGTCTATGTACATCTCACAAAATCTGAAGCTGGTAGGTCATCATTTCCACTACAGAAATTACCCCTTTGGCTGAAGAAGAGGGAAAAAAGAGACCTTTGGGTTTTAATGGCCTATTAAAGGGGTTAGCTAATCTATGTCTGTCATTAATCCTACAGCATGGGTTCATTCTCTCTGCATGATCTGTTTTCAAAGATGGAAGTGATGACACAGTTGGCAGCAGTAAAGGAGGATCCACTGAGCACAAAATTGCACCCAGACACCTGGATATGTCACTGGTTAGATATACGGCCATGTTTGCCCTGCAAACCATAGATGAACAAATGCAACAAATACTCTGGAATCTGCCATTAATCCGACTTTGTTTAAAGCAGCCACACAGTCAGTGAAACATCAAAGCACATTCTTTGATCGGCAATGTCACAGTTTAAATCTATATTGCTGTGCACAACAGAAAAAAGGTGCTCAAGTCAGAGAGGACATGCACGAGGAACAAATAAGTGGAACATAAATGAAGCGTATAGGTCAGAGGTTAGCAAAAGAAGCTATATGATGATACTACCCTGTTATGGAGCCAAATGTAAATGAGAAATTTTACATATTTTTATGTGGATATTTATTTTTTGTTTTGTGACTGAACAAAAACCATGGATTGAAAGCTGAAAACTCTGTTATGGTAATGTAGAATGGGTTATTGCATCCCTGACAACAGGAGAGATACACTCGCATGGCTGTGGTTGCAGATGGATGTAGAATGAGCGATGTGGTGGTGAGTGAAGATAGGAGGCGTCCGTGTGTCGGGATGTAGATGGTAGGGACTCACTCTGGCCTTGGAGGCAGGGGTGGAGGGGTCTGCCTTGTTGTTCTGGGTGGAGGTGACCTGGGGAGACAAGCACCCCTCTGGTCAGCACAACCTGGATGGACTACCAACAGGAATGAGAGCATGGTGGGAGGGGGTGGTATGGGGCAGGTGCGGATTCGGTTGAAGAGGGTGTGGCAGGTTGAATGTGGGGGTCAGCAGCTGAGACGATCAGTGTAATTGTGTGCCGTGCTGGTAAACTAGGAGTTTGCACCAAGCACACCTTTACTAAACTTTACTAACCATCAACCCATACTAAAAAGCAATGGTTCCTTTAAGGTATCCTTTCGCTCTGCAAAATCTGGGATTTTGGGGAAACCTCATGAACTCACTGTGCATCTCACACTAGACATCATTTACAACCAACAACTTTGGTTCCTTTAATAAAGGCATCACTAACAGTAAGGAGCAAATAATGTGTATTATAGGTTAAATCACCACGAGAGAGCAACAGACAGATAATGTTCATTTTGTTTTCACCTCTGTGGGTGTTTCCCCCTTTTACTGCTTTACAAATGAATTTGGAAATTTAAACAAATAACATAAAATTTTCTACAATCTTGAAATTAAAGCTCTATAAATATTAATGTTGTAAACATTAAGAATCTACTTTCACTACAGTTACATCATTTACTCTGCATGTCAAGGTCACAGTCAGCCTTGCACAGATTTTGCAGGATTCATTGTATTTTCTATCTTTAATCTAATCTCAATAATGGACAATTTCTCTCTTTGTCAACCTCTGATAATTATTTGACTGATAAAAGATCAATAGTTGTCTGCAGTGTCTCCTATCTGGTTACCTCACCATAACCATCCTCCTCCAGATCTGTGCACGTCAGTCCATCCCAGGTTAAACAAACCGTTCACTCACACCAAGGAACTTCGCAGTCACTGCAGTCAGTGGGCCAACATACAAACCCTTTTATACTAACATACATAGCTCATATCACTGCCACTATATGATTATTGAACTCAGTCATGCCTGTAATGACTAATGGCAGCACTAAAAATCCCTCTATCACTGATAGAATGTCTTTTTTCTGTGTTAGTGAAGTAAAAAAACACAAATGAGTATAAAGAATGCAGAAATTACCAGGAGAAACGAGTCGATGCCCTCCTTTATGCTAAAGACTGTGTGTTAAAATAATGAAACTGAATTGATGTTTTGTAGGTGCGTTATATTCATATATGTTGTTTACTCTATTACCTGAGCGAGTCATGGTAGATGAAACAGCAGGACAGAAAAAAAGAATGCATTCTGGGAGTGTTCACATGGTTTAATTATTTAGAAAATGATAACAATGCTAATATGACCGTAGGAGGAGGCAGAAGGAAACAATATGAAAATTTAGAATGAGGATGGATGAAAAACAAAGGCAGTCAATGTTTTAGCTGATATCTCATTTTTCTTAGACAGGTAACAACCTTGAAATGGCCAATGTGTGTTTATGTTTATGAGTATACATGTGATTTTGCTGTTAACAATTCCTGGATGCAAAAATCTGGTGGACTAATTAAGACAAATTCAGCCCAAATAACTTTCAAAGCTGTTGGATTCCAGTGGTGTCACTTACAGTTACTCATTTCCATCCATCCATCCATCCATCCATCCATCCATCCATCCATCCATCCATCCATCCATCATCCATCCATCCATTCATCCATCCATCCATCAACCACTTATCTAAAGTCAACTGATGGGGTGACAGTTTCAGTAAGACTCCAAATGTCCCTACCTGTGTCCCTAGCTACATCTACCGAATCTGACTGGAAACCTCAAGGAATTTTCATATCGGTGGACACAACTAATCTCACAGCCTGGTCCTCAACCTGCTTGGTGACCTCTTCCTAGTTCCCAGATGTGCTAAAAATACCTCCCTAGTAAGGCACCCTCCAGCAACTTCACTTGCCTCATCTGATTCCTGGCTATGCAAAGAAACAGCAGCTATGGTCCAAGTCTCTCACTGAACTTCTCACTCTGGAGGAGACACCAGCCAACATCATGAGAGAAACCTTTTTAACTACTTCTAACAGTAAGCTTTGTTTTTGGGTCATGACCTAATGCTCATGGCCGAGGAGAGCTGGAATGAAGATTGGCCTGTAGATCAAGTCTTTTACATTGTGGTTGAGCTCCATTTCTCCCCCCCCAACAGTGACAAATACTGCCAAATCTTGTTGATCTCACATCCCTACTTATGAACAAGGGTAATTAAGCTCCTTTATTTGGGGTAAGGACTTCATCCCTGCATAGAATATACAGTTCTGACTAAAAATGGCCCAATATTAAGAGGGGCTACAAAATACAGCGATGGAATTCTCAACCACAAGCCCCCTTGTCCACGTCCGCACCTCAACATCCTTTGACTAAATGTGACAAAAAGGGTAGGTGGCAAAGTTGCACCCCTTCCTGAAAAAGAGTCTGGATTACTGCCAAGTGTGCAGACACAACTCTGGCTCGTGGGAATATGGGGACTGAGTGATCTGAGGAGTGACCCCCACTTACTCCATACGCCCACTGCATATCCCAGGGAAGAAAAACGATGATGGCTTTCCCTCTCCATGTCCCCAACACATAGGAGGACTGGGTGGACACACTCCCGGGCTCTTTTCACAATGACTGCAAGAGTGAAAAGCTGGTGTGTTGTTCTCCATCCAGGTAAACACACAAATGGTTCATTCTGAATGCGAGGCGCTGGAGTTACATTTCATGGAGTGTGAGTAATGTGAAACCAATATAGTTCTAACAGACCAACAGTTTCCTCTTTAAAGAAGGGGATGTGAGACATTTGGGTACAGTACCCAACTTCCACATCATGTTGAAGAGGTGTGTCATTTGTGAAAACCCCTGAACAGCCAAAGCCTTAAGGATTTCTGGGCAGATCTTATCAATCCCTGAAGTCTTGCCAGTGAGGAGGATTTTCTTTTATTATCTGAGCAATCTGTTTTTCCTCTCCTGAGGCAGTTGATGGTGCTTCACAAAGGATTTGACATATCCAAAAATCATTTTGTACCCTTCCCGTGACCCCAAAAAGTCTAAAGCTGTTAAGAAGACGAGACGGGACCATCCAAAAATCAATGGATTCTCTTGTAACTACACCCACACCCGCTGCTTTGCCTCCCTCAGAAATGAGGCTGCAGTCCTTCAGGCCTGTCTGCACCTTGCAAGTGCCCTCAGAGTTCCACAGAATAAGATTCCTAAAGGACTCCTTCACCCAACCAGCTTCCCTGACCACTAGTGTCCCCCATGGTGTTCTAGGGTTACTGAACAATAGTCAACATGTGTGTGCGAATCTGTATTTGTGTTGGAAGCATTGATGTCTCTGTCATCTTCCAAAAATACAAGAACTGGAACTACATGCTCAAAACCATGTTGCCTTTACTGACTGTTACTGTACAGTCTGGTCCTACCTTTCCTCCACCAGGCTGATACTTCATGTTGTCAGTAGATCCAATCTTGGAGCGGACATTCTTAAGGTCAGGAGTTGGTGCATTGATGGGTCTGGGATTTCGAGGTGCACGGGGCACTGGTGGCTTCTTCTCCACTGGGGTCTGCTTGGGCACCGGAGGTTTGGTGATGACTCGGCGGCGGTGAGAATTTTCACCATTAGTGGAGGCAACAGGGGTAGCAGGTGTGGCAGAAGGAGCTGGGCGACGAGCTGCTGAGAGGGAAGAATCATTTATAGCTAACACTGGAGTATTACTAAATCCCTCATCTGAGGAATTAAATATAACACTACATTTATTTCCCAATTAAGTCAGGCAGACATTGTATGGATGAAACCATAAACCCAAACAGTTTTTAATTTGTCGTTTTTAGTACTCTTTTATGGGATGCCATAATTCCAGATTAACTTGCCTGAGCAATCAACACTTTAACAAGGATTGCTCGTCTAAGGAGCTTTGATACACAATTTTTACCCACAACATTTTATTTTTTAAAAGGAACCACAGCTTTGACTATGGTGCTTTGACTTCACTTTTTCCTTTCTGCTTTTTGCCTTGATTGTCTTCAAGGCTCAACAAGCCTATTCATTTGACATAAAACAACCGAGTTTAGGACCAACTCTCATCCAGAAATGCACCCAACAGTTCTACACACATATTACATACATACATTTCTACCACATATGTATGATCAGTTTATGACCAGATCAAAAAGTATCACTAATTACTCATTAGTGCCTGTTGAAGATGGATGGATGGATAGGGAAGGATGACCAGTAATGCATGCTGGACAATGACTGTGGAAGCAAAGATAAATTCAATGCAGTTTTTTCTGTACAAGTATAATATAAAAATATTACATCCTCAGAATGATTCTGCCCATGAATCTTTATTTTATTTTTGACCATTAAATTTGAGAATTCAGAGGAGAAATAGTCAAATGAGAAATTTTACAGCCTGCATCTCTATGTTTTATTACCAGTAGTCTTGGGTTTCTTGGCCTCTCCCATCTTGTTATCAGCTTTGTCATTCTTGTTAACTGCAATTATGAAACACAAGTAAATAAACTTAATAGCCTGTGCTCAAATATGAAAGAATACCCACATTTACTATAATAGGTATAATTTAATAGATTTAAGCATTATTTAAAACAGATTTCATTTAATATGTAATGCCTGAATAAAATGCCATCTGGAATTTTGAACAGCAGGTCAGAAAAAACAGTGTCCATGAATGCAGCATAAATGAATTGTGCAACTTGGGAACAACTGCTGCTGTAAACTGGGTGAATGACTCAAATTCTCTGAGGGTGCTGAAGCGAATGCCTGTTTGACTAATAGGACTCAGACTAAGCCACAGCTCCTTTACTTTAAGAGACAGTATTTGTTATGTACTGATAAAAATACCACACTGGTGTCTTCAAAGGATTGCTTTTGAATACGATTAAGAGCAACATATGGTAGCAGCTCAGGCTGCGTACTGCCTGGAGGAGGAGCACTGATTCATGATATCCAGCAGCTGTAGCACTGTCAGCTCCTGTTCTAGAGGTCATGTTGTAAGCCTCTGTGTGTACTGTGTGTGTGTGTGTGTGTGTGTGTGTGTGTGTGTGTGTGTGTGTGTGTGAGGCGTACCAGCAGTTTTGGTTGCTGCAGTGGAGGAGCCACGTGGGGTGGGTGTGGCCTTTGGCACAGGTGGACGTTTCTCAGCACTATTGTTCTCCGGAGTCTGAAAATCACAGGATAGGTGAGATGAGCTCTGGGTGAGATTTTTAAATGATGATAGACAGAAGCCAAATAGGAACAATCCCTCCATCTACAACCATCCCCGTACCCTATATAATGCACTCAATAGGGGAGTACGCCATTTTGTAGTCCAAATGTGCCCAAATGTTAAGTGACCTTATATTGTTCACTTAATGTGCACGGAAAAGTAGTGGACCACTGATGCTCCCTAATTTAGTATCACATCATCCTCTGTGGTCACAGTCGAGAAGCTAAACACAATTATTAGTTAATAATTAAGTTAAATATTAATGACATAATGTACAACAGCAAACAAATGAGATAATTCTCCCGGCGCTGATGTTGTTCTGGTACATATTTATCATGCGACGCTACACAAAGGTTACAGCTCTATGGCTGTGTGCAAATGCAGAATTTTCAGCTTCTCAGCCACTGAATAACTCACTCAAGCCTGCTCCTTATGTAGTGAGTAGGGGATAGGAAACAAGTGTGTGATTTCAGACACAGCCCGAGACACAATACTGACGGAGTAAAAAAGAAAAATACAATAAAAACTGCAATAAACAATTCAAACCAAAAAAACAAAACACAAAAAATATTTAGAACTGCAATCCAAAGGAAATGCTGTTTGATCTGTATTAGGTAACAAAATTGAAGATTTAATAGTATTACATTATAATATTACAGTATAATCCAAACTAGAGAATCGTGTAGAATAAATATTAAATTTTTTTTTGCACACATGCATTTTTTTATTCTGGGTTGTTCTGTATCATACAGCAGAACAAGACTAATTATTACACAGGATAATTAAAAGGCCCAACAAGAGTTGATTAAATAAGGAGGAGATGTAACAGGACTGCGACTTCCTGATCTGACTGTGATGGCTGCAGCGTTTTATTCCGCCGCTACTGAACCGCCTAATTTGTTCTCTTGTCTTTTTAACTCAGAACAATCAGTTCACTTCTGTTGATGAGCAATGAAAGCACGTGTTGGTCTGGCTGAAACAGGATTTTTAAAAGGCAAGTATTACAGAAGTTAATTCAATTCCTAGAAGCTGGGATGACAGACCAGATAATTCAGTTATTTGTCAGTGACAGGAAGCTCTGTGCATGTGTCATTGTTTGTGCATGTGTAATTTGTTTGTGTTTATTGTTGTTTCTGTGACAGTATAAGTAATCTGGTAAAGGTCCAGTACTGAATGGTGTCGTGAGCCTGCTGATGGACTTACACCTGCCACAAACCTGGCTCCCTTCAATCTAAGTGCGAGGACAGAACTCCAGTGAAATGCTCCCACTGACATGTGAATGTAGCTCAGCTTGTTTGTGCATATAAATATATAAACTGTGTGACCGAACTCAGAAAAGGTAATTGCCCCCTGCACCTAATAACTGCCTGTGCCACCACCAGCGGCAATAACTGCAATCAAGTGTTTGTGATAAGTGACAATGAGTCTTTCTCATGGCTGTGGAGGAAATCTGGCTCAATCCTCTGTGGAGAATTGCTTTAACTCAGCCACATTGGAGGGTTTTTGTGCTTTTTTTCACCTTAATAAATGAAATCATCATTTATAAACAGCATTTTTTACTTACTCAAGTGAATGTTTTTTTTTTTTTTAAATATTTGTGTGATGATTTGAAACAAAGTGTTAAAAATGTGCAATTTTACATCTACATCGAGGCTGTAATTTTAATTTCTGTATTGGCAGCACCGAGTGCCATATGATTGATGTTCCCTGAGGCCTACTTCAGGAGTCCATTTCTCAGGGCAACATAGCGCAATTATTAATATTTTTTTCTCCAGGAGATTGAATTTATGTGATCCTAATGATTTACACTCACCTTGGCAGAGCCAGTTGCCACTGGTGGGCGCTTGGCTGCAGTGGGTGTTGTTGCCCTGGGTACAGGACTCTTTTTATTTGAGGTGGTAGGGGAAGGACGTTTGGCTGCAGAGGCCTCACCAGTGGTAGACAGAGTGGATGGGCGGGATTTGGCTGAATCTGATTTAGCTGAAGCCACATCAAGCTGGTGGAAATGAAATTAAAGAAGCCACAAAAGATAGAAACGTAAAACAAGGAAAGCGATAAAGACTGAAATAAACCGCTATAATGGATGGTGATGACTGCAATAAAGTCATTTGAAACCGACAGCATTCAGAAAAAGAAAATTCATAGCCACTTTGGAGACCTCGGGAGCATTCACAACATTGGTCCCAAATCAGATGAAATGAGAAGCACTCCAAATATAGCACATGATGCCATAATCAGATACAAATGTAGGACCCATTCATCACTCCCAATCAGCTTAAAATGATATAATTACACACATTCAGTGACGCTTAATGTAGCACAGACAGAGGAAATGCAGCAAAGGTTATATAGTGACTGTTATATAGTGATGAAACATGCTTGGTTTTAAAGCCGTTTGACTTAACAGCATACCTAGAAACGTACGCCTTTCTCCAGTTTCTTTTATAATGTGTTTAACATTTTACAACTTAGAAAAAAAGTGGTGTGGTGGTTAGCACTGTTGCCTCACAGCAAGAAAGCCCCGGGTTCGATCCCCGGTTGGGATTGAGGCTGGGGACTTTCTGTGTGGATTTCTCTGTCAACTGGACAGAGTTTCTTTTCTTGAAAACGTTTTCAAGAGAAGAAACTCAGTCCAGTTGACAGAGAAAACTACCTTGGATACAATGACCTGGATGATTGAGAATCTACACAGACATTTCTGTGTGGAGTTTGCATGTTCTCCCTGTGCCTGTGTGGGTTCTCTCCGGGTACTCCGGCTTCCTCCCACAGTCCAAAGACATGCATGATTGGGGATTAGGCTAATTGGAAACTCTAAAATTGCCCGTAGGTGTGAGTGTGAGAGAGAATGGTTGTTTGTCTATATGTGTTAGCCCTGCGATTGACTGGCGTCCAGTCCAGGGTGTACCCTGCCTCTGCCCATTGTGCTGGGATAGGCTCCAGTCCCCCCGCGACCCTCAGTGGAAGAACAAGCGGTAGAAAGTGAGTGAGTGAGTGAGAAAAAAAGTTAAATTTAGCCTGCTGGAAGTATATACCTGTTAACTTTAAATACATTTGGAACCTGGGTGGACTTGGCGTTTTAATTAATATTCTGATGGAGAATTTTTTTTAATATGATGGAGAATGGATGCAGCAATAATGGTGAAACACATGCTCAGTTCAGCCAAAGAACAAGAAACAGTGTTGTACCCTCAATATTTTCATTTTTCCATATGAAGGAAAAACAAAAGAAAAATACAAAAGAAACATTTAGCTCAGAAAAGTATTTGAGTCTGAAATTGTAATGAAAATGGATTTTGAGTGAAGATCTGGCAAGAAAATAAACATAATAACCCTCCAATGTTACCACAAATGTTCATCTATTTACTTTTTATTTAAGTTCTCTTCCAATTTTGACTTTTGTTCCACTACTTCTGTTACATATTTCTAAATGTTGGACTCATGGATGTGAGAGTGTGTGTATGAGTGTGTGTGTGTGTTTGCGCGTGTTTGTAGGACTCACCTTGCTCTTGCTGTCAGGACTTGGCAGGTTCTTGTTACCATCACCTGTGGGAGATTTAGTTGGCCCTTTCCCTCCCTTCTCTTCCTTCTTCTCATCTTCCCTCTTCTCATCTTTGTTGGTTTTCTCTGGTTTGTCCACCTTATCCGCCTTCTCATTGGCCTTGTTTTTTTCGGTGTTCTTCTCCACCTTGTCCTCGTCTTTGATGATCTTGTCTGACTTCTTCTCTGGACCGTTGTCCTGCTTTTGCGGCCCTTCTTTCTCTTTCTTTTCAGAGGTGTCAGTCTTGGCTGTGCTGCTGGACATAATGTCGGCCTTCTCCGGCTTCTCCTTATTGTCAAACTTCACTGTTAAAAAAGGGATATCAGTGTCAAAGCTTTGGTGAAGGACAAAAGGATAAGATCTTTAGTTTTGCATTATAAAAACAAGCTTTTCATGCAATTTACCAGACTACAATAATGATTGTTCATAGATGATGACAGTTTTTGTTTTCATGTTTGGAGGATTGATTGACACTTTGCAAAGTGATAGTCACATCACAACACCTCTGAACAGAAAAGAGAAAACTCAACAGTGAAAAACTGAGAGCAAGGATGCTGTAAATCTAGGTGAACAGAATACTGGACCAGCACAAAACTAAACTAGAAAGGTACCGAATCTGATCTGGGACACATACTGTAGCTCACAGCAGCTCAGTCTGTAGGGCTGAGAGGGTGGTGGTTCAATCCCCCGTGTGGACAAAACAGAGAGGGTGTTCTGGTAGTAGAGATAGGTGTCTGAACACCTTCAGAGCACTGCCGAAGTAACCTTAATGGACTGAACCCCTGATTTACCCCTGATTTCTCATATTGGGCCCTATGATGAGCTGGCGACACATTCAGGGGTGTACCCTGACTATGGCCCTATACTGAGCTGAGATAGTCTCCAGCACACTCCCCATGACCCCGAAAGGGATAAAGCGGTCAAGAATAAAAAATCTGTGACACCTGCAGACATAAAACATGGCAGATCAAGCTGGTAAGAAGTGGAGCAACTCCTGTTTGAGAGGACGACACAGAAAGTCACTGCTCTCATCTTACTAACAGTATTGCCAGGTCCTGTGAAGACGTTTGAGGAAGAACTCAGAGAGAGTTTTATCAAACCCCTCATAAAAAGAGAGAAAGTCATGGAAGCACATGTTAATTTGGAGGCTGGATTCATGGCCAAGGTGAGCTGTGTCACAACAATTTAGAAAAAACTGAAAGTGAGCACAAGAAGAAGCTAAAAGAGTTGAAAGGAGGAATTCAAGAGTGTAAATGTGGTACAGTTGTTCAACTCAGTGGAAATCAGGAGGCAATCCATCCTCTGCTTAGCAATTTTTTATGGCCACATTAAAAAAGGGAATCTAAGCTGTGGAATGGTTGGCTGAGCATTTAGATATTAGCCCCCTGCTGTGGAACCAGGTACGGGAGGCTGACTCCCTTTCTATTTTTAAGATTAGACTTAAAACATTCCTCTTTGAGAGAGCTGATAGTCAGTAATTCTGTAGTTCCAGGTTTTATTCTACTCTAAATAATTATCATATTTAGAGGCTCAGGCTGATTCTTTCGCTACCATCTTAGATATGCTGCCCCAGGCCGAAGCTGCCAGGGCACAGAAACATGATCACCTGATGAGTTTCTACCACCTTTCTGGTTCATGGCTCCCTCCCTTCCCTCCCCCTCCCCTCCCCTCCCCTCCTCTCCTCTCCTCTCCTCTCTGCTCATCTCCTCTCCTCTCCTTGAAGCAAACAGGCGAACAGAACCTGTTTCTGCTGCCAACCAGATGGAAACGAGACAGAGACTGAAGTAGTAAAGGGTGGTCAGAGCCAGATTCATTGCCTAACCATAAAAAGACAACTGAGGCCACCATTCTTAAAACAGAGAAGCAGCCACACCAATGAACCTGACTGGAAGGGTGCCCGTACTGCACTAGTGCATGAAATTCTAGAACATGCAACAAGGAAAGTGCAAAAACTGAAGGGAAGCTGTCCTCTGCTTCAGCAGTAGGTGGCGATATGTATACTTTCAGTGGGTTAACACAGCCCCCTTTTCCAGTTGACATATTATGTTAATAATACACAATTGGAGTCAAGTGGTGAGATATTAACAACAAAAAGTGAGTAATCATACAGCTTCGTTCATCCCGTGCATAAAGTATGATTTACTTTAATTATTGTGCACGCAAGACACCCTATCCCTTGTCGTGTTGATTTTGAGAGGCAGACAAAAAGAAAAACCAAGATCAACCACAGACATATAGGATGGTATATTTTAATACATGGAGATGATTTGTTTTATCCAAGTAAATGAAATATCAGGGTTTCTACAACTCTACAGCAAAGCTTTTACACAAGAGCATCCTGTTGCCGCAACGTTGGGTTGGAATAAACCACTGCAGCCAAGCGTAAACTGATGTTCTCCTCAGCTTTTGAGGACAAATACGTCAGTAGATAAAGACATTCATGGTTCTGACCCTTGAGCCCCTGGCTGTCACTTTGCTTCACAGAGAAAAGGTTTTTACTGACGGGATCTACTGTATTACATCAAACTATTCCTGGATTACTGAATTTGAAGGTCAATGCATGGATGTGGTTATGTAGATCAATGCGGATGATTTTAGCCATTAAAGAGGTCAAGCTTGGTGTTTACACTTGTCAGTGTCACCAGTATTCATAACTGAGCTCATCTATTTTCATTTTATTTTTATTTTAAATCTTCAGGGACAGGACATAATATTACAGAACTTAGAGTGGGTTCATGGTAGGCTTTAAAAACGCATTTGTGACAGTAAATGATGGAGATCTAAAAGAATGTTCTGATCATACAGTAATTACTATTGTACTGGATGGAAAAGTACAGGCGGAACAGACGGGATCTCTTTGAGGCCACCAACAATCTGACGCAACAGAATCACTGGACACGTCCCAGCCTGACGTCCCCTCACCTCTGCATCTATTTGACCTGGGTGCTGAAACTGGTCCCTGCCTGCTGTTAATAACCCACTTCACTCCAGCAAAAATATCAGGTTCTCAGGCTGTTTTGGTTGTCACTAATTTCATGAAATTCTTTTGGGAACTCAGTACAAATTGAGTCAACAACAAAAAAGTGCCAAGCAGCTTCTGCTCTTAACGAGGCTTGTTATGATGATATGTTATTATATAGTTATACATTTAATATCGGGTATTTAATTCTTTTACTTTGCAGTTCTACTTGACTGACTCACCAGCTGCCACGATAATAACCTGGCCATTAAAGTAAATGAATATTATAATCGAATTATAATATTATAATTCATGTAAGGAACTGGGCTGAGAAGCGGAGGGTTCTTGGTTCGAGCCCTGGTGCGGATAAAACTTAGGAGGTGTTCTGGTAGCAGGAGATGGTGCCAGAACACATTTGCATCACTAACAGAACACCTTCAGAGCACTGGAAATGTACCCTTGAGCAAGCTACTAAACCCCCAAAAGCTCATGATGAGGGGGGGGGGCCCATGTTAGTTGAAGAATTTTCTAAAGTGACATATGCCTGGGTTTTCAATACCATTGCAGGTTTGCAGTAAATTGATCAGCTGTTGTACAAAATCTTTGGAAGAAACCCATTGATTTTACCGCTGGGTTATCTAACAGGTTTCTTTCCACATCAGATTGGTGTAATTCAAAAACATTGCAGATCCCAGCTACATTTGGGCAAGAGCAGGGTTCCAACATGTCGCCAGTTTATTGCAGGACCAACAGAATAAGACCAACAATTTGCACTCACATTCACACCTAAGGACAATTTAAATCAACCCATACACTTTTCCCCCCAAATGCTTATTTTGGAGTAAGCTGGAGGACCGAAGAGAACTCTACTGGACATGGGGAGAACATACAAACTCCACATACAAAAGAGCCTGGCTCTCAGTAAATTTGCCATAGGGTTAAAGGAAAACATTGTCTAAAAATATCCTCAATACAAAAAGACCCTGAAAATAATATGATTCTTTACGACATTTTGTTGTTATGACTGTATCAGTGCCCAGTTCACACACCAGCAGTATGACTCATACGGCATGAAACTGTTGCCTGAGAACAGAGAACCCAGCTAATACCATGCCACACTGCACAGCTGCTGGCTGCCAGCTGTTTGTGTGTATGCGTGCGTGCGTGTGTGTGTATGTGTGAGTGTGTGTGTGTGTGCGCGCACATGCATGCCTGTATGCACACGCATGTGTAGGTGTGTGTGTATAATCACACGACTAACAAACATAGACAGGCTTGTGCAAGGATATTTAATAGTATCATTGGCCTTCACACACACAAACACACACACACACACACACACACACACACACACACACACACACACACACACATTTAGAACCCCACTTGCTAGCATGATAGCAGCTACCGTCACCGCCCAGGTCAATCAATAGACAGAATAGGCACATTGATGCCTCACACACTTGCTGGAACATTACCGCTGTGCGTGCGTCAGACTTTCTCTTGGATTTTGATTCACATTTGGTTTAATGAGAAATATCAACCATTTTCATGACATTTTCATGGTTAGCTGTGCCTAAAACTAAATCAGCTACACATATTAATAGTATGTTGTTATTACATTGTCTTTGCATTAATATGTTTTGTTGTTGTGATATAACCACACCACATAATGTTAACACTGGCAACATTCCTTCTTACCCCTCCCTCCCACCATAACTGTACCTGTAAGTGTGTTCTCTTGCACAGCTGTGATCTATTTCTGTGCTGAATTCGAAAGAAAGCTGGCAGACCTGTTGTTTATGGAAATGTGTGGGCCATTCAATTCTGTAAAATGTCAGTGGAAACACACATACAGATAGGGAGTGAGGGAGTGCTAGAAATAGCTGCTCTATATTTGCACGTGTACAGTCAGAGTCGATGTCTAATCAATGCCGCTCTTCTCTTTGTTGACTAATCTCAGAAAGACACAAGATGGACACAAATCAGAAACAGTCTGTAGAGGATCTGTAATTTCACCGAGGTGAAAAAGGTGGAATACATTTATGTTTTCTATCATATTAACTCTGAATGCAGAAATTCTAATCATTTGTTACTCTTAATTCAATAGTCTGAGCTGCTCTTTGCATGATCCTCTAACACATCAAGACTACACATTTTCATTGTGCCATCTAAGTTACTCCGTCATCAAATCCACGTTATCAGAATACATTAGTATGTTTACCCACGGGACTCAGCACAGCACAACACAACACATCACAACAGCACAAATCTCTGCGTCATTCTGCGACCTTAGACAATATGTTCCTTTTATTCCAACACTGTTCGTGCTAAACTCTGCAGGTTGCTCTCATCAAATATATTTGTTGCTACGGAGTTTTTGGAAATTTAATTTAAATGTGACCCTAACTTAAGTGGAAGCAGGGCGATTGAACCACAAAGGAAAATCTGCCAAATATACTGATCATAGCTGTTCTTGTCGGAACTGAAGGTGAAGTTAGGGTAAACCGTGAAGAAAAAGGATGATTTAAGAAATGGATGCACTTAATGGATGATCTTATTGTGACATTCAAAAAAAGATTACGGGAGTGACTCAGTGTTTTTTTTAACAAACAGAGCCAGTAAACTTTATAAACCTCAAAAAACAAAGCTGTTAGCTTGATATCTTGCTTGACTGAAGGTTTCCTTATTTCTTTTTTCCTATGGAGACTAAACCTGATGTACCTACAGTATGTCCAGTGACACTAAAAATTATTTCTAGTCAAAGATAGGGAACCTTTACTCACTCACTCACTCATATATGTTTTTTATTCATATAGCCAGACCACCAGTGATATAGACATAGAATTAAAGCTTACCATTTAGTTCAATTTCTTGGGTGCTATATGTTCCTGCAGGGGGTGGAACAGGAAGTAAAACATTTGTCTCACAGCTCCCATGATGCCTCTTTGGAGGGGGTGATGATGGCAGTACAGGTGATGTCATTAATGATGATGGCATGACCGTTGCCATTGCAGCTGCAGCTGCGGTGCCATCCGTGACCGTAAGTGAACGCCTGACGGCCACATGTGGGTAGGAGGCCCTGGGTAGGCTTGTAGTTCCCATCAGGGCAAAATCAGGCAATTTGGGTGTCACTGGAGAGCCTCCTGTCCCAGTAGGATAAGCTCCAGCAACTAACATGGGGACAGCCAAATGTGAACACTCAGACATGGCGCGTCTCACCGTCGTCCGCTGTGGTAATTCACTGATTTGGCAGTTTTTTTTCTTAGTAATGAATGATGCATGCACACCCACTGTCTCATCTTCAGCACCGCCAATGTCCCTGGACAGGTCAGGAGTTGGAGACATGTCTATTCCACCTCTGCTTTTTGAAGTACATGAGCTTGGCCTTTCCTTTTCAGTTGTGCTGAAGCTCTCTTGTCCCATCTCAGAACCCCTGGTGCTACTTCTGGTGGTCAGGTCAGCAGCTAAACCACCTCTGCTTCCAAGAAGAGTCCCCTTTAGCTCCTCTTCTCCATTTCTTGAACTTGATCTGGTAGTTCCAGTGAGGGATGTATTTCTCTCCCCAGGCTTGGTTGACACTGGAGACATCTGAATGCCATCTTTAATGTCTAAATTAGCATGTTGCACATTGTGCTGTGCAATGTCAAGGTCAAATTGACACTTCTGGTCTGGTAAAGGCTTTAGAGAGTATCCTTCTTTAATAGGAGCAGAGGGTAATGAGGTGGAGGGAGAAGAATGGGTGGACAGGGAACTGCTGGGGCTTTGCCCTTCACTTCCTAAAGATGCCCCTCCTGCTCTCTGTCCATCCGCACTCTGTCTTCCCCCTCTTAAATCCTCGTCCTCTATCTTCAGGAAGGGCATCATGAGAGTTGAGGTTTCTTGCTGTCCAGATGCAGTGACCTCAGTCGTCCCTCCGACTGACTTCACTTTATCTTCCGAAAAAGTTATTTTGGACTCCCCATCTTTGGCAGGGTCACTTACCCCCCCCAGTGACATCTGGCCTTGGCTGTGATGGTGAGCGTGCAGGTCCACCACTCCACTTGTGGCTGTCATTTGAGCGGAGGCCAGAACCACGGGGGTACTGGCACCAGAGAGGCCATCAGTCGGTTTCTGTTGCTGCTGAGGTTGATATCCACTGGAAGGCTGTCCAAACCCGCTAGTGCCACTAATTAAACCAGACTGATGACAAGATGAACCAGGCAAGAAGGACATTCTCCTTATTTGTTAGCACTAGCTTCCTTAGGATCTATATAATTGGTTCTTTTTTGTTAGTTGCTCCCCCTTCTCTCCAGAAAGTCCAGTTCTGCTCTTGGATGGAGAGGTGGCAATGCTTTCAGGATCCAAAGTGTGAGGAGCTTGAAAAATAAAAGAGGCAAAGCATCCTTTTCTTTGAAAAACAATTCTCCCCAGTGGAATGTGGTTATATGTTTGTGAGCTGATGTAGGAGAAATGCATGTGTCTCAAACGCACATGTGTGCCGCCCCCCCCAAAAAAAGCAGTGCAAGCGAGAGAGTGAGCGTGTGTGTCTGGTCGTCTCGGCTTTTCTCCGAGCACTGCACAGATCAGCTGTGAGGCTAAATTGCACCTTCTCTCTCTCTCTCTCTCTCTCTCTATTGCTCTGTTTTTGCTCTTTCTCTTCTCTCTGACATCACAGAGTCACGTGACACCCTGAAAAATTACCTCATTTGCTGAAGCTCAATTTTAGTATCGAGCTGGTAGCAACACGTATGCAGAGCAGCTCTTGCAAAAACACGCATGTTGGCAAACATGTATGTACAAATGGTGGAATGGCTGGCACAGTTACACAGCTGCCATATGACAGCGAGCAAGAAACAGAGGTGACTGAAGGAAAATATAATCCTATAGGCTAAAATGAATCTAATACCAAATCAAAACTGGTATGAAAAAGTATTTTTCTTAAAGGCTGCAATTTTAAAATGCTTGCTAACAAGTGAAACATCTATAAGATGTAGGTTAAATAATACATGATCGACCTCGTCCGTATAAAAAGGAGGTGAACCTTTAAACATGAGTGCAGCAGCATATGGTGAACATTTAGTTCCTCCATCCAAACGAACACCTGGAACCTTTCCAGTTGACTTAAGAACTGATGATTTTCTTACTCTCCATCAACACACCCGATTTTGTCAAGAACTGGTCCAAAACAACAAAGAAAACTGAAAGCGAATGAGCACTTTTCCAGGACCACAACAGAAAAGTGGCAGGCAGTCATAGCAGTGGGCCACCTGTCTGCTTAAACCTTCAGAAATGTGTTTGAATTTTCAATCTGTTGCATGTGAAACATTGTAACCAGTACACTTAACCATGACGTCAGTCTGTGGAAGAGGTGCGTGACAAAGATGGAGGACAAAAATGACGGGTCGTCAAATGAAACCGATAATCTTTAAGTACAGAAGGAAATGGCAGAGGTCAGTCAGAGTCCTCTTGTGAAGGTCACTGACTGTTAAATATTTGCTGGAAGAGAAACAGAACAACATTATAGTTGGTGCCTGTGGTGCCGAGAGATGGAAGGAAAGAAAGAGAGAAAGAGAGAGAGAGAGATGGTAAGACGTGGGGTGGAGGTAAGGGGAGGAGGATCTTGTCAGAGTGTTTCTATTTTTACTCGCTGATCGCACTGACTGTCACACAGTTCACCCCTCCACTATCCCTCCATCCCTCACAAAAAGAGTCCCTTTGTTTCCAAGGCAACCACCTCCGAGGTCTCCCTGACAACGCCCCCCCCCCCCAATCCCCCTTCCAACCCCCCAAAACCACACACAACTGTCACTCCTCCATGCACCTCCCCCAATTGCCGGTGCAGTGATGATCATGGTGTTGCAGCAACACAGGGAGTCTGAGATGGGGGGGTGGTGGTGGTGAGGTGGTGATGAAGATGAGGGAGACGGAAAGGCCAGAGACAGGGAGCGATGATGAAGGGAGAGGTAAATCAGATGGATTGGTGAGGGGGGTAAATGAAAGCTTATAAAGATAGAAGATAGAGGGGAAGGAAAATGACAGAGATTAAGGAGGAAAAGGAAAGAATGCAGAGAAAGAAAAAAGGATTGTGACTCTAAGGAGGGAGAAGAAATAAGTGACATTAAGATGACAAAGGAGAGAAATAAGAATGATCTCCAATTGGTTCCAATCAAACTGTGTCCATTACAATCACATCGTCAACTGCTGTCAAACATGTGCCGTGCCTGCAGTTCAGAGTTGGAAAGAGGTCAAAGTCCTGCAAGGTCAACTTCTGCCGTTCGACAGAGGAGAAGCTGTTTACGCCAGCCCTGGGAGGCCAGCTTCCCTCAGCAAGAGGAGTCTCGAACAGCTGGGATCACATGCACACCAGTGACAAAATGTCAACCAAACCATGGCCAGTCCAGCTGGTCAAAGGTCACAAAGTGAGGGCACCCAATAACAACACACTCTGCACAATGTTGTTGTGTAAAATGTCGATATTGAATGATCCGACAGGACTTTGGTTACAGAACAGTAATTGAACATTTTATTTCTGCCCAGCTACACCGGGACTAAAAAATGTTCCATGACTAATAACATGTGAGTCCAACTGCCATAACGTCCAATCTGTCCAACAATTAGTATGCATAAACCAAATATGTTGCCTTAAGAATAGAAATCTCTGACACGAACACCCTGTTGATATGGATTCACCTTCAGACAGATAATGTAAAGCTGCAAGAAAAGAAAAACCTAGCAAAAGATGTGCTGGGGAAAACATCTGATGAATGCATCATCATTAATCTTCTTGACAGGTTTGCCTTTTGAAATGAAATGACAAAAATTTGTCATCCAAAAGATCAAAACAACAGAGTAGATGGATGTTTCAGTACATGAGAGGAGAGGAGAGGAGAGGAGAGGAGAGGAGAGGAGAGGAGAGGAGAGGAGAGGAGAGGAGAGGAGAGGAGGGAAACAGAGGAGAGGAGAGGAGAGGAGAGAGCAGAAAAGTCAACTAAATATAAAAATTCGAGGACCTAAATATAATTTTTTCTCTATTTGCAAAATATCCCTTAATGCTTAAACATAAAAATATAACACAAGATCCTGTAAAATTGGGCAGCCCAGAGGATAATTGTCAGTCAGAATTCAAACAAAGGCTCAGTCATCTTTACAGATACAGGTTCCTAAAAAAAAAGCTTTGTTGCAGACACCTGATGGATGAGCAGAGAATCTCATTATCTGTCTCCAGGGTTACACAACATACAACGATATCATCTAAATTCAGTGTGGTCGTTCAAAACTTGAGTTTGTTGTGTCTCTCACTGATGCCGATGCAGTTTTTACAGAGGAATGATCAACTGACAGAGCAGATGTGAAGGTACGAGACAAGCACACACATTGATATCAGGGTAACACACTTTAGGGCCACTCATTAATATTGTATAGCTGAGAAGATGTGAAGTCTATAAATAGAGGATGAGCAAATAAACCTAGAGGAAAGAAATGGACGGAGGAGCACATGAGCACCTTGCTGCAACTAACATGAGCATGTTCAACCCTGGTTTGTCCCCTTTCCAAAGGACATGACTGATCCTCAGGACCTGAAAGTCCTTAGTCCCAACTGCTCCTGACTGATCCAGAGGACCCAACTGATCCTTCGGACCTGACCAACAATGAATGATCCTTGGGGCCTGACCAACAATGACTGATCCTTGGGGCCTGACAACGCTACAGCCTCTGCATTCTCCATGTCGACAGCAGCTGGCAGCATTTAGCTCAGACCACTTCAGCTTCTGATACAATCAATCAGAACTGCAGCAGAGAATCTGGACAGCACTGGATGATTGTGTTATTAATCTAGATCTGTTCTCTCTGACAGCTCCTGACGGCCCTCGTGTTTTCAAAAACAACTCAGCCCTCGAATTAAACAAAGAAACCAGTCGGCAGTTAACAGATGAAGCCAATCACTGAATCCCAATTTAACTGGATCACACGAGTTCTACATAAGGGACAGAAGTTTGCACACTTATGAGAACATTATGTCGAATGATGTGTTTTTATCAACCATACCAACGTGAGATTCTGTGGCTGCGAGGTTTTCACCGATGTTGCAGATCCTGGTGTTAAAAAGCAGAATCCTGACTGGTAAATATCACAAACAGGTGCTAAAAGCAAACAACTGAAGAAACAATAGATACTATAGAACAGAAGGACCTGTTGACTCCACCATCACCAAAATGAGCACCTTCATCACAATTACCTCAGTCTCGTATCGGTAGATTTCCCATTTAAAAGGGGGTCTGTGTCCCCGCAGCGCCACCATCTACTGAGAACTGTTATCCACACCAAAGCTAACGCAACCTGATTAGGTTTTGTGCTGCAGGGCAGCTGGAGTTCAGGTGGAAGGCTGAGTTTCCTGAAGTCAGTGTGTGAATGGATCAATGCGGACACGTGATGTCAAGAGTGCTGTGATGCCAGCAGATGGCGTTAAGCGTGCTGCTGTGTAAATGCAATCCAAATTTGGTTTAAATTATTCATTCCAATATCTACTCCTCCTTAAAAATAGAAAAGTATCTTACCTGTTGATTCAAATCCATCCCATCGTGGTGGCGTTATAAAACAAAGAAAGGGAAAGAAGGGAAATACGCCATTAGGAATCTGTTTCACTTAACCGCATCATTGTCTCTTCAGCTCTCAGCTTGAGCTACGTCAAATTTAATGAACTGACGAGCAGCAGATAAACACACCTTTCGTTGGGTCAGATTTTAACTGTGAGTACAACAGGAGTCATACTAGGGAATAAAGATCATTCAGAGACTGAATCGTAGCCAGAGATCAGCTCAGGGTTTCCCCCAGCGAACGAGAGGTCAGGCAGAACAAGAGGGCTGCTGGTTTTAACACCACATGGCCGGTTCTCTCAGTGGAACCGTCACTCATGTCAAAGTCACATGAAATAACTGTTCCACCTAGAGACTCTAGAGTTCTGTTGATCTGCCGTGGTAACTGAGAGAAAGCCTGTTCTGACATGTACAGTGTGTACCACGCTGAATAAGATATCAGACAGGTAGACAGTAGAGATGGAGTTAGATAGTGACACTTAACTAAGACCTACGTTGCGTCTTTGCACTGCACATCTGCGAAGCGAAACATGGGGAAAATTCCATTTTACACTGGTACCAACAAGAGCTGGTCAAACCTTTTTGCTGGAAAAAAAAGGAAGGTTTCTATAGTGCTAATTGGGATTAATATTATTTTTTCTTAAAGCTCTGCTTTCTAAAAAACAGCCAAAACATATAAATGTATGCAAACGTATACATGTGCTTGTAGCAGATGCTTTTCCATCTGCAATTTGACTGATTTTATGTCAAGATGATGGCAGGCATGGCAACACAAGGACCCAGGACGTGTGCTGAGACTATCAAAAAGAGAAGCGTAAAATCACAGAGACAATTAAACTACATAACAGAGCTTTGAAGAAGTGTAGCTAGTAGAGATATCAGTGGTGAATCAAGTAAGAGTATTATTATGATCACAGGGACAGATACAGAGGCTGGCAGAGGATATCAGTCAAGTTATCGTTTCACCCTGGCAGTTTTGTACTTTTAGGGCCCGACTAGTGTATTTACACTGCTCTCCAAGCATGTTATTTGATTTATATATGTATAAAATCAAATAAAATCAAAATTTAAGGGTTCAACCTGCAGTGTTCTGCATCTATCTGTCGGGCCCTGGTTGATACAAACACCAGGAGGGCAAGATCAAGTACCAATCAAGACTGGGACCCAATCAACAGACAAGAGCCATGCACTGAGGGACACAGACATTAGCTATCGGCTGCTATCCTAAAATACATTAATTAGCATAACTCTGCCCTCATTGTCTTTCCTATAGTTCACCAACCTTCCACTGGGGGGAGCTGTGACGGCGAGGACTCCTGGTGCTCTGAGAGTGCAAGGAGAGAGGTGGAAGTGGGGGCTGCAGGGGTGATGGAGAGAGGTGGGGTGGCTGCTGCTGGACAAATGGCTGTGGCGGTATTCTTAGGCACAGTGTCTAAAGCGGATGTTGGAGTGGATTCGTTTTTACAGGTAGGAGCTGGAGAAGTAAAGGATGGGATTGATGGAGAAGTGATGTTTACAGAGGCAGCTGAAGTGCATATAGCTGAGGGGAAGAAGGGCTTGGCATTGACGTTTAGGGATGAGCCTACTACAGCTGCTGGAAGGGGCGTAGCTGTAGGGCCTAATGGCAATGGACCAGACAAAGCAGACATAGATGTAAGGTCTGATGTGTTCTTGATAATGGAATTAGCCTGTGAAGTGGAAATGAGGGTTTCTGTAGGGCTGGACTTTTTCAAAGCAGTAGCAGCAGCAAGTGAGGAGGTATTAGTGACAGGAGTGGTGGTCTGAGAATCAGGAGTGGAGCCTGGAGGAGTCTGAAGGACTGAATCTAGGAAAGAAAAGGTTTGTGAGACTGGACTCAGATTGTCTCCTGTCATCAGTGACAGACTATCATGTATAAGCCCAGCAGGACCACTTTTGCCAATCATAGGTTCAGGTTTACTTGAAACATTCACTTTGTTTGCTTTTTGATCAACCTCAACAGGCGTGGGGAAATGGTCTACACACATCGGCTCATAAGAACGTGAGGATAAATCTGATCCAGGGATGGAATGGGGACTATCGGTGAGGTCTGAAGGCCTGGAGTTCACAGTTGTAGACGTACTGGTAGAGAGTGTGGATGAGATGGACAATATGGGCGCTCCCCACTCCTCTGGAAGCCTTGCCCGACTCTTAATCTTCTTGCTTTTCACACGACCCCCTCCTCCACTCTCTCTGAACTCACACTCCCAGCTCTCATCGTCATCCTCGTCCTCGTCTGCCTCCTGTCCACTCTTATCCTGCATCCCATGTCTGACGTTATTCTCCCGGGTGTCCAAGAAGTCGTAGACACTGTCATAGCCATTCCTTTTTGTCTGCTGTTGCTGGCTTTCCTGAACCCCCTGCCCCACACTGTCAGGGCTGAAGGGTGCGGGCTTGAAGGAAGTGGGACTGATGTCATCCATTGAGCCACTTGGAGAAAGGAGGTGAGCTGCCAAGGGGGGGAGGATTTTATAAAGCTATGTTCCTACTAAGCAGTACATGGTTCATTATAGTACACTATGGTGCACCTTGATCTACAGGGTGTGTAAGACAAACATCTGTGAAAGCTTCATACGCAGTGTAATGTGACCGCTCTTTAGTTAATTTAACAATAAGGTCTGACGCCTTAGTTTAGTAAAAAAGTTTGAAATCTGCAGAAAAGGAGAGTTCTTAGTTGTCAACTAAGTCTTAGCTGGGTTTAGCTTAGCTAGCTTTACATATGCTAAACCATGCTGCTCTGTTGGTGCAGCAATAGACATATTCTAATGGAAAACGACAATAAATGCCAACTGTACCATACTGAACCATACTGCCAGGTGGAAACAGAGCTTAAGAGGAGGAACCAACTGTCAGAGTGTCACCTGCCAAAAAGCAGGTGTGTGTATGTATATATACATATACACGTGTGTGTGTATATATGTATGTCTGCATATATATCTAGTGGAGACCAAGTACTTTTGTCACATGCACGACAGCCAGGTGGTTGTGTGGTTCACCTCTCTGCTGCATGGCTAGTATGTAACTGTATGGAATCAAAAGTATGTAATGGGATTGGAGCATATTAAATACATAATTATATTACAAACAATGCTAGCACAAAGTAGCATGTAATTACATCACTTCAACCTCGTTCTGTAGAGGCTAAAGTTCAAGAAAAATGTATGGCAAAAATAAAAAGACTCATAGTTGCCGAGTAGCAAATGCACATGCACAGGCTGCATTTTCTTGCTTTTTGGATCAGTAATGCTTGATACTGCTTTCTGCGGCAGGCAAAATAGAATGAGGAAGGTTGCATAACTGGAGCCTTTATCCGTAGAAGGCTGTAAGCTGTTGCAGCGGCACTGTGGAGAGTGGAAGAAATAGAAAATAAAACTCTCACTGAAAGCTGGTAAATATTTAATAATAAGGCCTGGTGCAATTTAAAATGCTGAGTCATTTCAAAAGTCCAGTGGAGGGTGTCGCCACCCTGTCTCAGTACATTTCTCTCAGTTTTGGTGCAAGAGTCCCATCTGTGGGTGCATAAAGAAAGGTTACAGCCATGAGACAACCAGTGAGCTGCAGGCGCGCTGCAGACTGTCAAAACAATTAGAAAAGGCTGCCCTCTGCTGCCCAAAGCCAGTCAGGCTTTTTCTCTTACAACTACACTGCCTCTGCTGCCCCGACAACAAGAATCTATCCAGTGCTCAAACACAATAGGCACAACAGTTGCCTATCCAATTTCAGCATTATCCAATGCCTCCTAAAAGTGTGAAGAGAAGATCTGATGAAACAAATATGAAATAGCATGTTTTGTAAGTGGCAATACCGAGAGCCCCTGCTTTCAGAATGGGGGTCCCAGCAATGAGTTTTTAAAGCCTATCACAATCATGATGGATATACGGTTAATGGGTTCAGCCAGAGCGAGAACCCCTGAGCTTTCAGGGCTTCCTGTGACCTCAGGTGTGAAGATCTGCTGGCATGAAATTTAGGCCGCGCTTCCTTAGAGGATCTGGAGGCGGACGCCCTCACACAAACTCCACAACAATTTCACTGAGGAGCAAACATGTTACTGTACATATACATATGTGAAGCTCCTTCTGTCAGCGTACAGGTGAGCACTGACCAAGAAACAGGTAAAAAGTAGATGGACTCACTTAACGAGATTCCTTTAATGAGTGTGAAATCACCATGATTACATTATGGTGCTCACCTCACCCTCTAACACCACCTAACTCTAAACTAACCACATTAGCTAAAGTTTTGATGATTGCGCATCAGGAACTAAATGATCAGGTGTTGTATTATTTTCTATTTGATTGTGTTCTTTTTTATCTACATTTAAAAAAAACTGAAGGGGTTCACAGATAGCCAAACACCAGTGCTCTAACACTCGGCCACAACTCGTAATACCTGCAGAATAATCCAGAGTGTGGATTCCTGGTCCACCAGAAGAGATCACATCAGAGTTTTTGACTGTGCTGCTTCCACTCGTGCTGCCTGGGGTTTTATTGTCCACACCAAACAGGCCTGAACTCTTTTGGGTGTCCATAGCTGGCCCTATCCCCGTCTGGCCAAGAGTCGAACTCATACTGGTCTGGAATGGTGGCAAGCTGGATCCCAATGTTCCTCCCACACCAGACTGGGAGAAGCCTGATGAAGACATAGAGATACATAACCAAAATGTATCTATAAATTAGGGTATTATCTGTATTATTATGCTTTTAAAGCAATAGGTTTGGGAGTCCACAGAGACAAAAATATGCTGTACTTATATTGCATATTCAAATCCACTGTTTTTACTTTAAGTGGAAAAGAAAATGTCTGCTTGCTTTTATCACATGCAAAAAAACCCAAAAAACAATCAGAGGGTCCTGTGCGATGGAAACTAGCTAGCCTGCTATGCTATTGCCATGGTAATTTAACTTGTAGGACCCTGGCTTCTCTGAATTCTCAGTGAATTTCACAGTCATTCTGTCCTCTTAAGATTCATTTTGGTTGTCTTGAATATGGCTCTCAAGGATTGATTACACCAGCTCAGAGAGACCCAGTGGCTCAACATCACTGTTAATTAATGTTATAACACAAAAACTTGGACATTTTAGAGCTCAACTTTCATTTAACAACCAATAAGTTCTCCCTTGTACAGTGGAATGGACACAACTGCAAAGAAGTTCACAGAAACAACAGCCACGAAAAAAACCACTGATCAGAGAGAGACTGAATGGGTTTGAGTCGAAAGTATGGAGGGCACAAGATGGGGATAAAGGGAAGGAGACCTAGAAATGAGTCAGGTAGTCCACTGTCCTTTGTCTTGTTCATGGTCCACTGATCTGTCCTACCGCTCAGCAGAGGACCTGAGAAAGAAAGAAAGAAAGAAAGAAAGAAAGAAAGAAAGAAAGAAAGAAAGAAAGAAAGAAAGAAAGAAAGAAAGAAAAAAAGAAAGAAAGAAAGAAAGAAAGAAAGAAAGAAAGAAAGAAAGAAGGATGGAGGAACAATTGGGAAATCAGACAGGACAGTAAAGACGAACAATGAAGAAAAATGAGGGGGGAAGAGAACAAACACAGGTGAATGGCTACAGAATGAAATGATGCAACGTGGCTGATCATGAAGAGGAGAATATTAAATAATTCAGAGGAAAAAGTTCTTTTTCCCTTTCCCTTTTGAGGGTTTTCCCCCCACTGGAATTTACCCAAACTTCTATCACTTTAGCACAATCATGTCATGACCAACTTATCATTTCAGTTAAACTGCTAAAAAGCCTCCAAACCAGGAACAAGAGAAAACACAGGCTAAAGAAACGGGCATCAGGGAACAGAAACACATCCTTTGATATCCACATTAGGATAATGGCGACCTTTATCTGAACAACTGGGATGTTTCTGTGAGAATAAAATGAGAACTATCACAACTGGAAAACGATATTTTAGCTTTAAATGACACAGGAGGCAACAGTGTCACTCGGAAGTAAACTTGAAAGTGCAAATATGTGATGTGGGAAGTGGGAAACAGCTTTAGTGGCACTAAAAACTTCCTGTACCCTCACCAGACATGTAGTCGGAGCTGAAGGAAGCCTGTCCTGGTGGGTCCTGGCGCCCTCCTGACGGCACTGTTGAGGACATAAGACCTGGAACTAAAGCAGAAAAGAGAATTATCACCACTTATCACAGTTAAGAGCCCAGGTTAAAAGTTACTTAATTAGCCCATGTCAGTGACTACAGCTAAAGCTAAGATGTCAAAAAACTTATAAATCATGATAATATCATGCTGTGGGTGCATGATTTAGGAACTAACAAACACAAATTGGTTGTTTACTCTTCCCAAAGCATATAATTAATTGATTACCTAATAAATATATCAGGTTCTCAGGGAGTTTGAATTAATGTTGGTTAAATTTCAGATTAAAAATCTTGAAACAACTTCATGTTTGACTTCTGATGACAGTTCCAATTTAAAAAAAAAAAAGGTGAACTTGCTGTATTTAGGTTTAATAGTGATGTTTTAATCAACACTCATACATCAGGAAGGAAAAACATATGGACATATTTATCCAAATTGTCTTCCTGTGAACTGTAGAACTTTTATATGCCAAAAAGCTGCATGTATCAAGCATGTGAATGGGGAAAAAAATCATATTTAATTGCATCAACAGAATAGATGACATCACAGTTATAGGAATAACGTAAAGTTTACATCACTTTGATTATTAATGCTAAT